>NW_026779059.1:7500-22500 GCF_030144855.1 Hypanus sabinus | reverse complement strand
GAATCTTATGGCTGATCATGAAAATCACCGTGAGATTTCCCTATCATGCGCCATTTAACAAAAGAAGATTTGTTATTTCAATTCGTAATTCAAGTCAGAATAACTGATGCCAGGATTAAGGAACAACAAACTAGGGGAAAATCTGCAGATGCTGGAAATCCAGAGCAACACACGCAAAGCGCTGGAGGAACTCGGCAGGCCGGGCAGAGTCGATGAGACCCTTCGGCAGGGTCTCGGCCCAAAACGTCGACTGTATTTTTTTTTATCCATAGATGCTGCCCGGCCTGCTGAGTTCCTCCAGCATTTTGTGAGTGTTGCCAAGATTAGGGAAGGCGTTTTTGTTGGTCCACAAATCAAACAGGTGACCAATGCCAGGCAATTCGAAGAACTTCTAGTGGGACCGGAGAAAATCACATGGAAGGCATTCAGGGATGTTGTTGAAAATTTTCCTTGGAAACTACAGAGCAGCAAACTACTGGTTGACAACGTGCTTCAAGCATACAAAACCATCGAGTGTAACACGTCAGTGTAACAGAGCAAACACCAGGAAATCTGCAGATGCTGGAAATTCAAACCACACACACAAAATGCTGGTGGAACACAGCAGGTCAGGCAGCATCTATAGGGAGAAGCAGTGTCGACGTTTCGGGCCGAGACCCTTCGTCAGTACTGACTGAAAGGAAAGATAGTAAGAGATTTGAAAGTAGTGGGGGGGGGGGGGAGGGGGATATGCGAAATGATAGGAGAAGACCGGAGGGGAGGGGGGGATGAAGCTAAGAGCTGGAAAGGTTAGGGTTAGGGTTAGGGTTTTGATTGGCAAAAGGGAGACAGAGCTGGAGAAGGGAGAAGGGAGAAGGGAAAGGATCATGGGACGGGAGGCCTCGGGAGAAAGAAGGGGGAGGGGGGAGCACCAGAGGGAGATGGAGAACAGGCAAAGAGTGATGGGCAGAGAGAAGGAACACATACTAATCCTCGCAGAGGGATCAGAAGTGGAGAGAGAGAGCAGTTTCAAGTTCCTGGGTGTCAAGATCTCTGAGGACCTAACCTGGTCCCAACATATCGATGTAGTTATAAAGAAGGGAAGACAGTGACTATACTTCATTAGGAGTTTGAAGAGATTTGGCTACCTCCAATTTTAATTTTATTTAAATTAAATTAAATTAATTTAATTAAAATTTTAATTCCACGTCCCATTCCCATTCTGATATGTCTATCCATGGCCTCCTCTATTGTCAAAATGAATCCAAACTCAGGTTGGAGGAACAACACCTTATATACCGGCTGGGTAGCCTCCAACCTGATGGCATGAACATTGACTTCCGTTAATGCCCCTCCTCCCCTTCTTACCCCATCCCTGACATATTTAGTTGTTTGCCTGTTCTCCATCTCCCTCTGGTGCTCGCCCCCCTCCCCCACTACTTTCAAATCTCTTACTATCTTTCAGTTAGTCCTGACGAAGGGTCTCGGCCCGAAACGTCGACAGCGCTTCTCCCTATAGATGCTACCTGGCCTGCTGTGTCCCACCAGCATTTTGTGTGTGTCGTTGTTCACGTCAGTAAAGATTCATTTTCCCCATTCCCATTTAGACTTCTTTCCTGCAAATCTCGGCGCTGTCAGTGACGAGCACGGTGAAAGATTTCACCCGGACATTGCGGTCACGGAGAGACGGTATCGGGGCAACTGGAATCCGTCAATGCCGGCTGATTATTGTTGGACTCTTAAACGAGGAGCCTCAGACACCGAGTACAAACGAAAATCATCGACATAACACTTTTAGCTGAGTTAAACTATTGAAAAGCGTCAGCACTGTCATGCAATTAAACACAATTATATTCAATAAAAGGCACTGGTAAGACCTCACTTGGAATACTGAGTGCAGTTTTGGGCTCCTCATTTAAGAAAGGATGTGCTGACGTTGGAGAGGGTTCAGAGAAGATTCACTGGAATGATTCTGGGAATGAGAGGGTTAACATGTGAGGAATGTTTGACTGCTCTTGGACTGTACTCCTTGGAGTTTAGAAGAATGAGGGGGGACCTCATAGAAACATTTTGAGTGTTGAAAGGCATGGACAGAGTGGATGTGACAAAGTTGTTTCCCATGGTGGGGGAGTCTAGTATGAGAGGACATGACTCGAGGATTGCAGGGCGCCCATTCAGAATGGAGATGCGAGAAATTTTTTTTTTTAGCCAGAGGGTGGTGAATCTGTGGAATTTGTTGCCACGGGCGGCAGTGGAGGCCAAGTCTTTGGGTGTGTTTAAGGCAGAGATTGATGGGTATCTGAGTAGCCAGGGCATCATGGTGAGAAGGCAGGGGAATGGGACTAAAGGGGAGATTGGATCAGCTCGTGATGAAGTGGCGGAGCGGACTCGCTGGGACGACTGGCTGACTTCTGCTCCTTTGTCTAATGGACGAAAAGTCAATCTGTTGTTTCTCCAAACTCCTCCGCGCGATACAAGTAGTCTGAGATTATATTTGTGTTCGGCTTCCAGTGTCCTATCGTAAACTACCAAAACAAACACCTCTGAGAGAGAGAGAAAAAAAATTTGCTCTCTCGTGCGACCGGTCGCTTCAGCTAAATCAGCGTCTTTGCCTTGTTAAAAGAAAAATGTATTTCAAATTCCAGAAGGAGATTTTAATTCTCCGAGTCATTAGCTCAAACAGCACCCCTCCCCACGCTCCCGTGCACACCAGATAATCTGCGTGAAGACTTGACTGAACTCCGAGTGCGTATTGTTGTCATGTCCGCCCGGAGGGGGCCTGTGGCATTAGGAATTCCCGTGACCTTCTCCTGCTCCCGGTCTCCAAAGCGTTGACCCGTCCCGCGCCCCCCACTGCCCAAGGCGCCGCTCGTCTCGACCCCGGTCTCCATCGGATCAATTTCGACCTGGTGTGTAGGCTCCACGGCTGACCCTGCACCTGAATCTTTATAATATTCCCCTATCGCTATATCGGGAGCGCTGCCTTCGCAGGGCCCTGTAGCATCCCACCCACCTGTCCAGCATCCTTTCTACCTCCCGTCAGGTGCTCAGAGACAAGAACGGTCAGGATGGGGAACAGCTTCTCCTCTCTGGCTTCTGAACTCCCTGTCTCATCGCGCTTGAAGTGCCACTGGCCAATCTCTCCCGTGCCGGACAATGCGCTTCAGTTTTGCTATTTATCCGTGATTCGTCTGTAGATTTTTGCCATCGTGTGTTAGCGTGTATCACTGTGCCTTACACCCCCGGCTCGCAGACACGTTGCCTTGCTGACGGAACATTGAACGGTACAGCACCCCGCACCCCGCACCTCCCGTTTCTACCTCTTACCCACGATCCACAAACCTGCCTGTCCGGGCAGACCTACTGTTTCAGTTCGTTCCCGCCGCACTGAGCTGGTATCGACAAATCTCGGCACTGTCTTATCCCCCCCAAGTTCAGT
Organism: Hypanus sabinus; assembly: GCF_030144855.1. Lineage (NCBI taxonomy): Eukaryota > Metazoa > Chordata > Chondrichthyes > Myliobatiformes > Dasyatidae > Hypanus > Hypanus sabinus. The sequence goes on along the minus strand of NW_026779059.1, from coordinate 19,082 downwards.
CCCTTCCCGCCGACATCCGCGACACATCACACGCTGTGGATCTTTTCAGTGATTTCGGGTTTTCCCTGCACCCCGATCATCTTATTTTCACTAAGGATGTCCGGTCCCTATGCGCCTCTGTCCCCAACCAGGCAGAATATGAAGCTCTCCACTTCTCCCTGGACACCAGATCCAACCATTTCTGCAGCCTGACGCTGTGCTGAACCACTTCAAATTAGTAATCCAATGGCCAACTAGACCAGCCTCTTCAGCCGCCACGATGTCCACATCCTCGCGTTCGCGCGCCGATGTTAAACCTGATTCTGTTTTTGATGGGATGGGAGCGCGGGTCCCATCGCTTCCCCTACCCCCACCACCCCCCACCCCCGCCCCCGCCATCGCCCCGCCACCAGCCCTTCGCCTCAGACTGCTCTTCCGAGCGGATTTTCTTGAATTAAACGCGGATGAGATGGACCCCAGAATAAACAACGTTTTTCCTTGGCCCAACCACACCCCCACGGTCCCGTAGAGCTGTTTTAGGTTCGAGTGGACGCCCACCCCACGGCCCCCGGAGAGTTGGACTTCGCACGTCCGAACTCCCGTCATTCTACAGATGCCCAGCAGGGGGCGGCCTGACGGGCCGCGTCACTGCCCGGTTCGGAAACTGGACTGTGGTGGACAGGAATTCTCCACAACGGGGAGTCAAAACTGACCAATGTATCACCAGCACCAACTGACCCACCCAATCACAGACACAGATACAGAAAGGGGCCAGTAAAATCATGAAGGACCCCACTCACCCTGCTCACGGACTGTCTGTCCCACTCCCATCGGGAAGGAGGCTACTTAGCATCCACACCAGGACCACCAGACTCAAAAACAGTGACTTTCCCCAAGCAGTGAGGCTGATCAACACCTCCACCCACTGACCCACCCCTCCACACCCCGAATCACCCACTGACCCACTCCTCCACACCCCCAATCACCCACTGACCCATACCTCCACAGACCCAATCACCCACTGACCCACCCCTCCACACTCCCCCAACCACCCACTGACCCACCCCTCCACACACTCCCAATCACCCACTGACCCACCCCTCCACACCCCCAACCGCCCACTGACCCACCCCTCCACACCCCCAATCACCCACTGACCCACCCCTCCACACCCTCAACCACAGACTGACCCACCCCTCCACACCCCAATCACCCACTGACCCACCCCTCCACACCCCAACCACCCACTGACCCACCCCTCCACACCCCAATCACCCACTGACCCACCCCTCCACACCCTCAACCACCCACTGACCTACCCCTCCACACAACCCCAACTACCCACTGACCTACCCCTCCACACCCCAATCACCCACTGACCCACCCATCCACACCCCCAATCCGCCCACTGACCCACCCCTCCACACCCCCATTCACCCACTGACCCACCCCTCCACACCCCCAACCACCCACTGACCCACCCCTCCACACCCCCAATCACCCACTGACCCACCCCTCCACAACCCAACCACCCACTGACCCACCCCTCCACACACCCAATCATCCACGGACCCACCCCTCCACACCCCCAATCACCCACTGACCCACCCCTCCACACCCTCAACCACCCACTGACCCACCCCTCCACACCCCCAAACCACCCACTGACCCACCCCTCCACAACCCAACCACCCACTGACCCACCCCTCCACACACCCAATCATCCACTGACCCACCCCTCCACATCCCCAATCACCCACTGACCCACCCCTCCACACTCCCAACCACCCACTGACCCACCCATGCACACACCCAAACCGCCCACTGACCCACCCCTCCTCACCCCCAAACCGCCCACTGACCCACCCCTCCTCACCCCCAAACCGCCCATTGACCCACCCCTCCACACCCCCAAACCGCCCACTGACCCACCCCTCCATACCCCCAATCACCCACTGACCCACCCCTCCACACCCCCAATCACCCACTGACCCACCCCTCCACACCTCCAATCACCCATTGACCCACCCCTCCACACCCCCAAACCGCCCACTGACCCACCCCTCCACACCCCCAATCACCCACTGACCCACCCCTCCACACCTCCAATCACCCATTGACCCACCCCTCCACACCCCCAAACCACCCACTGACTCACCCCTCCACACCCCAATCACCCACTGACCCACCCCTCCACACCCTCAACCACCCACTGACCTACCCCTCCACACAACCCCAACTACCCACTGACCTACCCCTCCACACCCCAATCACCCACTGACCCACCCAGCCACACCCCCAATCCGCCCACTGACCCACCCCTCCACACCCCCAATCACCCACTGACCCACCCCTCCACACCCCCAACCACCCACTGACCCACCCCTCCACACCCCCAATCACCCACTGACCCACCCCTCCACAACCCAACCACCCACTGACCCACCCCTCCACACACCCAATCATCCACGGACCCACCCCTCCACACCCCCAATCACCCACTGACCCACCCCTCCACACCCTCAACCACCCACTGACCCACCCCTCCACACCCCCAATCACCCACTGACCCACCCCTCCACAACCCAACCACCCACTGACCCACCCCTCCACACACCCAATCATCCACTGACCCACCCCTCCACATCCCCAATCACCCACTGACCCACCCCTCCACACTCCCAACCACCCACTGACCCACCCATGCACACACCCAAACCGCCCACTGACCCACCCCTCCTCACCCCCAAACCGCCCACTGACCCACCCCTCCTCACCCCCAAACCGCCCACTGACCCACCCCTCCACACCCCCAAACCGCCCACTGACCCACCCCTCCACACCCCCAATCACCCACTGACCCACCCCTCCACACCCCCAATCACCCACTGACCCACCCCTCCACACCTCCAATCACCCATTGACCCACCCCTCCACACCCCCAAACCGCCCACTGACCCACCCCTCCACACCCCCAATCACCCACTGACCCACCCCTCCACACCTCCAATCACCCATTGACCCACCCCTCCACACCCCCAAACCGCCCATTGACCCACCCCTCCACACCCCCAATCACCCACTGACCCACCCCTCCACACCCCCAACCACCCACTGACCCACCCCTCCACACCCCCAAACCGCCCACTGACCCACCCCTCCACACACCCAATCACCCACTGACCCAACCCTCCACACCCCCAAACCGCCCACTGACCCATCCCTCCACACCCCCAATCAGCCACTGACCCACCCCTCCACACCCCCAAACCGCCCACAGACCCACCCTCCACACAACCCCAACTACCCACTGACCCACCCCTCCACACCCCAATCACCCACTGACACACCCCTCCACACCCTCAACCACCCACTGACCTACACCTCCACACTCCCCCAACCACCCACTGACCCACCCCTCCACACCCCAACCACCCACTGACTCACCCCTCCACACCCCCAACCACCCACTGACCCACCCCTCCACACCCTCAACCAACCACTGACCCGCCCTCCACACAACCCCAACTACCCACTGACCCACCCCTCCACACCCCCAATCCGCCCACTGACCCACCCCTCCACACCCCCAATCACCCACTGACCCACCCCTCCACACCCCCAACCACCCACTGACCCACCCCTCCACACCCCCAATCACCCACTGACCCACCCCTCCACAACCCAACCACCCACTGACCCACCCCTCCACACACCCAATCATCCACGGACCCACCCCTCCACACCCCCAATCACCCACTGACCCACCCCTCCACACCCTCAACCACCCACTGACCCACCCCTCCACACCCCCAATCACCCACTGACCCACCCCTCCACAACCCAACCACCCACTGACCCACCCCTCCACACACCCAATCATCCACTGACCCACCCCTCCACACCCCCAATCACCCACTGACCCACCCCTCCACACTCCCAACCACCCACTGACCCACCCATCCACACACCCAAACCGCCCACTGACCCACCCCTCCTCACCCCCAAACCGCCCACTGACCCACCCCTCCACACCCCCAAACTGCCCACTGACCCACCCCTCCACACCCCCAATCACCCACTGACCCACCCCTCCACACCACCAATCACCCACTGACCCACCCCTCCACACCCCCAACCATCCACTGACCCACCACTCCACACCCCCAGTCTCCCACCGACCCACCCCTCCACAACCCCAACCACCCACTGACCCACCCCTCCACAACCCCAACCACCCACTGACCCACCCCTCCACACCCCCAATCACCCACTGACCCACCCCTCCACAACCCCAACCACCCACTGACCCACCCCTCCACACCCCCAAACCGCCCACTGACCCACCCCTCCACACACCCAATCACCCACTGACCCACCCCTCCACACCCCCAAACCGCCCACTGACCCATCCCTCCACACCCTCAACCAACCACTGACCCGCCCTCCACACAACCCCAACTACCCACTGACCCACCCCTCCACACCCCAATCACCCACTGACCCACCCCTCCACACCCCCAACCACCCACTGACCCACCACTCCACACCCCCAATCACCCACTGACCCACCCCTCCACACCCTCAACCACCCACTGACCCACCCCTCCACACACCCAATCACTCACTGACCCACCCCCACACCCCCAACCACCCACTGACCCACCCCTCCTCACCCCCAAACCGCCCACTGACCCACCCCTCCACACCCCCAAACCGCCCACTGACCCACCCCTCCACACCCCCAATCACCCACTGACCCACCCCTCCACACCTCCAATCACCCATTGACCCACCCCTCCACACCCCCAAACCGCCCACTGACCCACCCCTCCACACCCCCAATCACCCACTGACCCACCCCTCCACACCCCCAACCACGCACTGACCCACCCCTCCACACACCCAATCACCCACTGACCCACCCCTCCACACCCCCAAACCGCCCACTGACCCATCCCTCCACACCCCCAATCAGCCACTGACCCACCCCTCCACACCCCCAAACCGCCCACTGACCCACCCTCCACACAACCCCAACTACCCACTGACCCACCCCTCCACACCCCAATCACCCACTGACACACCCCTCCACACCCTCAACCACCCACTGACCTACACCTCCACACTCCCCCAACCACCCACTGACCCACCCCTCCACACCCCAACCACCCACTGACTCACCCCTCCACACCCCCAACCACCCACTGACCCACCCCTCCACACCCTCAACCAACCACTGACCCGCCCTCCACACAACCCCAACTACCCACTGACCCACCCCTCCACACCCCCAATCCGCCCACTGACCCACCCCTCCACACCCCCAATCACCCACTGACCCACCCCTCCACACCCCCAACCACCCACTGACCCACCCCTCCACACCCCCAATCACCCACTGACCCACCCCTCCACAACCCAACCACCCACTGACCCACCCCTCCACACACCCAATCATCCACGGACCCACCCCTCCACACCCCCAATCACCCACTGACCCACCCCTCCACACCCTCAACCACCCACTGACCCACCCCTCCACACCCCCAATCACCCACTGACCCACCCCTCCACAACCCAACCACCCACTGACCCACCCCTCCACACACCCAATCATCCACTGACCCACCCCTCCACACCCCCAATCACCCACTGACCCACCCCTCCACACTCCCAACCACCCACTGACCCACCCATCCACACACCCAAACCGCCCACTGACCCACCCTCCTCACCCCCAAACCGCCCACTGACCCACCCCTCCACACCCCCAAACTGCCCACTGACCCACCCCTCCACACCCCCAATCACCCACTGACCCACCCCTCCACACCACCAATCACCCACTGACCCACCCCTCCACACCCCCAACCATCCACTGACCCACCACTCCACACCCCCAGTCTCCCACCGACCCACCCCTCCACAACCCCAACCACCCACTGACCCACCCCTCCACAACCCCAACCACCCACTGACCCACCCCTCCACACCCCCAATCACCCACTGACCCACCCCTCCACAACCCCAACCACCCACTGACCCACCCCTCCACACCCCCAAACCGCCCACTGCCCCACCCCTCCACACACCCAATCACCCACTGACCCACCCCTCCACACCCCCAAACCGCCCACTGACCCATCCCTCCACACCCCCAATCAGCCACTGACCCACCCCTCCACACCCCCAAACCGCCCACTGACCCACCCTCCACACAACCCCAACTACCCACTGACCCACCCCTCCACACCCCAATCACCCACTGACCCACCCCTCCACACCCTCAACCACCCACTGACCTACACCTCCACACTCCCCCAACCACCCACTGACCCACCCCTCCACACCCCAACCACCCACTGACTCACCCCTCCACAGCCCCAACCACCCACTGACCCACCGCTCCACACCCTCAACCAACCACTGACCCGCCCTCCACACAACCCCCTACCCACTGACCCACCCCTCCACACCCCAATCACCCACTGACCCACCCCTCCACACCCTCAACCACCCACTGACCTACCCCTCCACACAACCCCAACTACCCACTGACCCACCCCTCCACACCCCAATCACCCACTGACCCACCCTCCACACCCCCAACCACCCACTGACTCACCCCTCCACACCACCAATCACCCACTGACCCACCCCTCCACACCCCCAACCACCCACTGACCCACCACTCCACACCCCCAATCACCCACTGACCCACCCCTCCACACCCTCAACCACCCACTGACCCACCCCTCCACACACCCAATCACTCACTGACCCACCCCCACACCCCCAACCACCCACTGACCCAACCCTCCACACCCCCAACCACCCACTGACCCAACCCTCCACACCCCCAATCACCCACTGACCCACCCCTCCACACCACCAATCACCCACTGACCCACCCCTCCACACCCCCAACCACCCACTGACCCACCCCTCCACACCCCCAATCACCCACTGACCCACCCCTCCACACCCTCAACCACCCACTGACCTACCCCTCCACACCCCCAATCACTCACTGACCCACCCCCACACCCCCAACCACCCACTGACCCACCCCTCCACACCACAATCACCCACTGACCCACCCCTCCACACTCCCAATCACCCACTGACCCACCCCCACTCCCCCAATCACCCACTGACCCACCCCTCCACACCCTCAACCACCCACTGACCCACCCCTCCACACCCCCAACCACCCACTGACCCACCCCTCCACACCCCCAAACCGCCCACTGACCCACCCCTCCACACCCCCAATCACCCACTGACCCACCCCTCCACACCTCCAATCACCCATTGACCCACCCCTCCACACCCCCAAACCGCCCACTGACCCACCCCTCCACACCCCCAATCACCCACTGACCCACCCCTCCACAACCCCAACCACCCACTGACCCACCCCTCCACACCCCCAAACCGCCCACTGACCCACCCCTCCACACACCCAATCACCCACTGACCCACCCCTCCACACCCCCAAACCGCCCACTGACCCATCCCTCCACACCCCCAATCAGCCACTGACCCACCCCTCCACACCCCCAAACCGCCCACTGACCCACCCTCCACACAACCCCAACTACCCACTGACCCACCCCTCCACACCCCAATCACCCACTGACACACCCCTCCACACCCTCAACCACCCACTGACCTACACCTCCACACTCCCCCAACCACCCACTGACCCACCCCTCCACACCCCAACCACCCACTGACTCACCCCTCCACACCCCCAACCACCCACTGACCCACCCCTCCACACCCTCAACCAACCACTGACCCGCCCTCCACACAACCCCAACTACCCACTGACCCACCCCTCCACACCCCCAATCCGCCCACTGACCCACCCCTCCACACCCCCAATCACCCACTGACCCACCCCTCCACACCCCCAACCACCCACTGACCCACCCCTCCACACCCCCAATCACCCACTGACCCACCCCTCCACAACCCAACCACCCACTGACCCACCCCTCCACACACCCAATCATCCACGGACCCACCCCTCCACACCCGCAATCACCCACTGACCCACCCCTCCACACCCTCAACCACCCACTGACCCACCCCTCCACACCCCCAATCACCCACTGACCCACCCCTCCACAACCCAACCACCCACTGACCCACCCCTCCACACACCCAATCATCCACTGACCCACCCCTCCACACCCCCAATCACCCACTGACCCACCCCTCCACACTCCCAACCACCCACTGACCCACCCATCCACACACCCAAACCGCCCACTGACCCACCCCTCCTCACCCCCAAACCGCCCACTGACCCACCCCTCCACACCCCCAAACTGCCCACTGACCCACCCCTCCACACCCCCAATCACCCACTGACCCACCCCTCCACACCACCAATCACCCACTGACCCACCCCTCCACACCCCCAACCATCCACTGACCCACCACTCCACACCCCCAGTCTCCCACCGACCCACCCTTCCACAACCCCAACCACCCACTGACCCACCCCTCCACAACCCCAACCACCCACTGACCCACCCCTCCACACCCCCAATCACCCACTGACCCACCCCTCCACAACCCCAACCACCCACTGACCCACCCCTCCACACCCCCAATCACCCACTGACCCACCCCTCCACACACCCAATCACCCACTGACCCACCCCTCCACACACCCAATCACCCACTGACCCACCCCTCCACACCCCCAAACCGCCCAATGACCCATCCCTCCACACCCCCAATCAGCCACTGACCCACCCCTCCACACCCCCAAACCGCCCACTGACCCACCCTCCACACAACCCCAACTACCCACTGACCCACCCCTCCACACCCCAATCACTCACTGACCCACCCCTCCACACCCTCAACCACCCACTGACCTACACCTCCACACTCCCCCAACCACCCACTGACCCACCCCTCCACACCCCAACCACCCACTGACTCACCCCTCCACACCCCCAACCACCCACTGACCCACCCCTCCACACCCTCAACCAACCACTGACCCGCCCTCCACACAACCCCAACTACCCACTGACCCACCCCTCCACACCCCAATCACCCACTGACCCACCCCTCCACACCCCCAACCACCCACTGACCCACCACTCCACACCACCAATCACCCACTGACCCACCCCTCCACACCCTCAACCACCCACTGACCCACCCCTCCACACACCCAATCACTCACTGACCCACCCCCACACCCCCAACCACCCACTGACCCACCCCTCCTCACCCCCAAACCGCCCACTGACCCACCCCTCCACACCCCCAAACCGCCCACTGACCCACCTCTCCACACCCCCAATCACCCACTGACCCACCCCTCCACACCTCCAATCACCCATTGACCCACCCCTCCGCACCCCCAAACCGCCCACTGACCCACCCCTCCACACCCCCAATCACCCACTGACCCACCCCTCCACACCCCCAACCACCCACTGACCCACCCCTCCACACCCCCAAACCGCCCACTGACCCACCCCTCCACACACCCAATCACCCACTGACCCACCCCTCCACACCCCCAAACCGCCCACTGACCCATCCCTCCACACCCCCAATCAGCCACTGACCCACCCCTCCACACCCCCAAACCGCCCACTGACCCACCCTCCACACAACCCCAACTACCCACTGACCCACCCCTCCACACCCCAATCACCCACTGACACACCCCTCCACACCCTCAACCACCCACTGACCTACACCTCCACACTCCCCCAACCACCCACTGACCCACCCCTCCACACCCCAACCACCCACTGACTCACCCCTCCACACCCCCAACCACCCACTGACCCACCCCTCCACACCCTCAACCAACCACTGACCCGTCCTCCACACAACCCCAACTACCCACTGACCCACCCCTCCACACCCCCAATCCGCCCACTGACCCACCCCTCCACACCCCCAATCACCCACTGACCCACCCCTCCACACCCCCAACCACCCACTGACCCACCCCTCCACACCCCCAATCACCCACTGACCCACCCCTCCACAACCCAACCACCCACTGACCCACCCCTCCACACACCCAATCATCCACGGACCCACCCCTCCACACCCCCAATCACCCACTGACCCACCCCTCCACACCCTCAACCACCCACTGACCCACCCCTCCACACCCCCAATCACCCACTGACCCACCCCTCCACAACCCAACCACCCACTGACCCACCCCTCCACACACCCAATCATCCACTGACCCACCCCTCCACACCCCAAACCACCCACTGACCCACCCCTCCACACCCCCAATCACCCACCGACCCACCCCTCCACACCCCCAATCACCCACTGACCCACCCCTCCACACACCCCAATCACCCACTGACCCACCCCTCCACACCCCCAATCACCCACTGACCCCCCCAGAACACCCCCAACCATCCACTGACCCACCCCTCCACACCCCAATCACCCATTGACCCACCCCTCCACACCCCCAATCACCCACCGACCCACCCCTCCACACACCCAATCACCCACTGACCCACCCATCCACACCCCAAACCACCCACTGACCCACCCCTCCACACCCCCAATCACCCAGTGACCCCCCCAGAACACCCCCAACCATCCACTGACCCACCCCTCCACACCCCGAACCACCCACTGACCCACCCCTCCACACCCCAAACCACCCACTGACCCACCCCTCCACACCCCCAATCACCCACCGACCCACCCCTCCACACCCCCAATCACCCACTGACCCACCCCTCCACACACCCCAATCACCCACTGACCCACCCCTCCACACCCCCAATCACCCACTGACCCCCCCAGAACACCCCCAACCATCCACTGACCCACCCCTCCACACCCCAATCACCCACTGACCCACCCCTCCACACCCCCAATCACCCACCGACCCACCCCTCCACACCCCCAATCACCCACTGACCCTCCCCTCCACACCACCAATCACCCACCGACCCACCCCTCCACACCCCCAATCACCCACTGACCCACCCCTCCACACCCCCAATCACCACTATTTTCTGATTTCCTGTCAGAGTCACCTTGTGTAGAGACACTCCTGTGCCCAGCGTCACTGTATGGACACACAATCAATCTGTGTGTAGAAGCTATCTTAAGTATTACCAATTTCTATTTGGTGTGTGTTTTTTAATTTTTTTTGTCCTGCGACTGATCCGGAGTAACAATTGTTTCATTCTCCTTTGGTGGTGGAAAAGAATTTAAACTGTCTTGAAGTTAAAGTATCTGCCTCTGCTGCCACCACCCCAGGCACCTGTCACTCTCTGTTAAAAAAAAACTCACCCTTCTTGTGTGTTGTCTTCTCCAGCTCTGTATCCCTTTCGCCAACCACCTTTCCGTCTCTCAGCTTCATCCCACCCCCTCCGGTCTTCTCCTATCATTTCACATTTCCCCTCCCCCTCCTATTCTCAAATCTCTTACTATCTTTCCCTTCAGTTAGTCCTGACGAAGGGTCTCGGCCCGAAACGTCGACACTGCTTCTCCCTATAGATGCTGCCTGGCCTGCTGTGTTCCACCAGCATTTTGTGTGTGTTGTTCTTGCCACTCTCCCCGGTCAG
>NW_026779059.1:0-2500 GCF_030144855.1 Hypanus sabinus | reverse complement strand
TCTCTGAAACAAAACACACACACACATACATACACACACACATACACACACACACACATACACACACATACATACACACACATATACACACACAGACACACACACATTCACAGACACACACACAGACACACACATACAGACATACACACACACACACAGACACACACACAGACAGACACACACACACACAGACACACACACAGACACACACATATACACACGCACACAGACACACACATATACACACACGCACACATGCACACAGATACGCACACATGCACATACAGACACACACGCACGCAGACACACTCATGAAAACACACACACACGCACGCAGACACACTCATGAAAACACACACACATGCACGCAGATACACTCATGAACACGAACACACACACACACACACACAATGCTGGAGGAACTCAGCAGGTCAGGCAGTGTCTATGGAGATGAATAAACAGTTGAAGACCCTTCGCCTGGACCTGAAAGGAAGGGGGGCAGATGCCAGAAAGGTGAGTGGGAGCTGGAAGGGGGTAGCTGTTGAGTTCAGTTTCAGCTGCCCTGTCCAGGTGCGTGATATGTTAGTTTTTGTGCGAGGGGATGGGGGCAGTTTGGGGTTAGCAAGTTCTGCTGCTTTTTCTCTCCTGTGTGGAAGGAGGGGGTGGGTGGGTTTAATGTCTTTTCTTTCAACGTCTTTCATGCTCTTCCCTGTGTTTCGCGGCTCCCTGGGGAAGATGAGTCCCAGATTTGTGTTCCTGCGTGCGTACTTTGAGAATAGAACGAACCTTTGAAGAGAAGGTTTCGATTCCCTCAAAGGGACTCCTCCGTGGAGCAGCAAGCCTTGAACTCCGCGAGGAAGGTTCGGATTGGGAATTTTATCAAGGACCTCCAAATCCCAAAGCAGCTTCAGGTCTTCGAGACTTCGCACTTGACACCAAACGATGGGCCGAATGGTCTAGTTTTGCTCCAGTGGCTTACGGACTGATCCCGACGGTGTGAATGATCTCCGAAGAGACTCAGAAGTTCAAAAATCAGAGTACAGTTATTATCTAAGTCTGGATACACGATTCCGCCTTCAGATTTGTCTGCTAACGGGCAGCCACTAGGCAAGAAACCCAATAGGATCCAACGTTAAAAAAAAGACTACCCAATGTAGAGAGGGAGAGGGAGAGAGTAATGGAAAAAAAAACCACAAATCGTGCAAACAGTAAAATCGATCAACAGCATTCAGAACGAAAGTGAGTCCCTAGACACCGAGACAGGGGCAGCCAGCCCCGGAGCAGGCCTGCAGCCTCAGCCTCGGTTTTTCACACAGCCGGGTAAATCACTGCAGAGTTTGCAGGCCCGGAGCAGCCGGAGTAGGCCTCAGGCCTCAGTGCCGCGGGGAGCAGAGCAAGCATTGCGGAACAGCGAGCAGAACCGGCCCGCCCCTCGTCTCCGGTCCCCGACACCCAGTCTGCCACTTAAACTGTCCAACCACCAGGCCTTCCCTCGCACTAGGGACCTGGGGCCTGTCGCTTTGAAATGCTCTGAGCCGGGACCAGTGCTAAGTTGACATGGGGAAGTGGGTTATTTTCATTTATCTCTGAATCCTGTTACGGTACACACCTGACCGTGCCAGCCTCCGGAGTTCCGATTCTCCGGAATGTGGCTAGCTGGCCTGGCTCCTTTAAACGGCTTGGCCACGCTCTGCTAATTGGCGGCCATGTCTTGGTGCTAAGATTTGGTTGAGTGTGTGTGTGTGTGTGTGAGTACGAGTCTGTATGTGAGTGTGTGTGCATGTGCGTGTCTGAGTGTGTGTGTGTGTCCATGTGTGTGAGTGTGTGTGTGTGCGAGTGTGTGTGTGTGTGTGTGTCTGAGTGTGTGTGTCTGTGTGCGAGTGTGTCTGTGTGTCTGAGTGTGTGTGTGTGTGGCCGTGTGCGAGTGTGTCTGAGTGCGCCTGTGTGTCTGAGTGTGTGTGTGACGGTGTGTGAGTGTGTCTATGTGTCTGAGCGTGTGTGTGTGTGTGTGTGTATATGTGAGTGTATGTGTGTGTCTGAGCATGTGTGTGTGTGTGTCCGTCCATGTGCGAGTGTGTCTAAGCGTGTGTGTGTGTGTGTGTGTGTGTGTGTACATGTGTGTGTGTGTGTGTCTGAGCATGTGTGTGTGTGTGTGTGTGTACATGTGTGTGTGTGTGTCTGAGCATGTGTATGTGTCTGTGTGCGAGTGTGATGTGTGTGTGTATGTGATGTGTGTGTGTGATGTGTGTGTGTGTGAGTGTATGTGTGTGTGTGATGTGTGTGTGTATGTGTGTGTGTGATGTGTGTGTGTATGTGATGTGTGTGTGTGTGTTTGTATGTGTGTGTGTGATGTGTGTGTGTATGTGTGTGTGTGATGTGTGTGTGTATGTGATGTGTGTGTGTGTGTGATGTGTGTGATGTGTGTGTGTATGTGTGTGTGTGATGTGTCGTGTGTATGTGATGTGTGTGTGTATGTGTGTGTGTGATGTGTGTGTGTATG
>NW_026779058.1:0-164527 GCF_030144855.1 Hypanus sabinus | reverse complement strand
TCCACTCTATCTGTGTCTTCTGCTCCTAGACCCCCCCCCATCATAGGATCCATCCTCTCCACATCCACTCTATCTGTGTCCTCTGGTCCTAGACTCCCCCCATTATAGGAAACATCTTCCCCCACATCCACTCTATCTCTGTCCACTGGACCTAGACCCACCCACTATAGGAAACATGCTCTCCACATCCACTCTATCTGTGTCCCTCTGGTCCTAGACTCCCCCCACACTATAGGAAACATCCTCTCCCACATCCACTCTATCTGTGTCCTCTGGTCCTAGACTCCCCCACACTATAGGAAACAAACTCTCCACATCCCACTCTATCTGTGTCCTCTGGTCCTAGACTCCTCCACTATAGAAACATCCTCTCCACATCCACTCTATCTGTGTCCTCTGGTCCTAGACTCCCCCACAATATAGGAAGCATTCTCTCCACATCCACTCTATCTGTGACCTCTTGTTCTAGACTCCCCCACTATAGGAAACATCCTCTTCCACATCCACTCTATCTGTGTCCTCTGGTCCTAGACCCACCCACCATAGGAACCATCCACTCCACATCCACTCTATCTGTGTCCTCTGGTCCCAGACCCCCAATTATAGGAAACATCTTGTCCACATCCACTCTATCTGTGTCCTCTGGACCGAAACCCCCCCCACCATCGGATCCATCCTCTCCACATCCACTCTATGTCCTCTGGTCCTAGACTCCCCGACACTATAGGAAACATCCTCTCCACATCCATTCTATCTGTGTCCTCTGGTCCTAGACTCCCCCCACACTATAGGAAACATCCTCTCCACATCCACTCTATCTGTGTACTCTGGTCCGAGACTCTCCCACACTATAGGAACGCGTCCTCTCCACATCCACTCTGTCTGTTTCCTCTGGTCCTAGACTCCCCCCACTATAGGAAACATCCTCTCCACATCCAGTCTATCTGTGTCCTCTGGTTCTAGACTCCCCCACACTATAGGAAGCATCCTCTCCACATCCACTCTATCTGTCTCCTCTGGTCCTAGACCCCCCACTATTGGAAACATCCCTCTCCACATCCACTCTAACTGTGCCCTCTGGTCCTGGACTCCCCCCCACTATAGGAAACATCTACTCCACATCCATTCTATCTGTGTCTTCTGGTCCTAGACCCCCCCCCCCCATCATAGGATCCATCCTCTCCACATCCACTCTATCTGTGTCCTCTCGTACTAGGCTCCCCCACACTATAGGAAACATCTTCTCCACATCCACTCTATCTGTGTCCTCAGGTCCTAGACTCTCCCCTCACTATAGGAACACATCCTCTTCAGATGCACTCAATCTGTGTCCCTCTGGTCCTAGACCCACCCACCATAGGAACCATCCTCTCCACATCCACTCTATCTGTGTCCTCTGGTCCTAGACTCCCCCCATTATAGGAAACATCTTCCCCACATCCACTCTATCTCTGTCCTCTGGACCTAGACCCACCCACTATAGGAAACATGCTCTCCACATCCACTCTATCTGTGTCCTCTGGTCCTAGACTCCCCCACACTATAGGAAACATCCTCTCCACATCCACTCTATCTATTTCCTCTGATCCTAGACTCCCCCCACACTATAGGAAACATCCTCTCCACATCCGCTCTCTGTGTTTCCTCTTGTCCTAGACCACCACTATAGGAAAACATCTTCTCCACATCCACTCTATCTGTGTCCTCTGGTCCTAGACCCCCCACTATAGGAAACATCCTCTCCACTTCGACTCTATCTGTGTCCTCTGGTCCTATACTCCCCCCACACTATAGGAAACATCCACTCCACATCCACTCTATCTGTGTCCTCTGGTCCTAGACTCTCCCTCTCTACAGGAACACATTCTCTCCAGATCCACTCTATCTGTGTCCTCTGGTCCTAGACTCCCCCCAAAATAGGAACCATCCTCTCCACATCCCCTCTGTCTGTGTCCTCTGGTCCTAGACTCCCCCACTATAGGAAACATCATCTCCACATCCACTCTATCTGTGTCCTCTGGTCCTAGACTCCCCCACACTATAGGAAACATCCTCTCCACATCCACTCTATCTGTGTACTCTGGTCCGAGACTCTCCCACACTATAGGAACGCGTCCTCTCCACATCCACTCTGTCTGTTTCCTCTGGTCCTAGACTCCCCCACTATAGGAAACATCCTCTCCACATCCAGTCTATCTGTGTCCTCTGGTTCTAGACTCCCCCACACTATAGGAAGCATCCTCTCCACATCCACTCTATCTGTCTCCTCTGGTCCTAGACCCCCCACTATTGGAAACATCCTCTCCACATCCACTCTAACTGTGCCCTCTGGTCCTGGACTCCCCCCACTATAGGAAACATCTACTCCACATCCATTCTATCTGTGTCTTCTGGTCCTAGACCCCCCCCCCCCATCATAGGATCCATCCTCTCCACATCCACTCTATCTGTGTCCTCTCGTACTAGGCTCCCCCACACTATAGGAAACATCTTCTCCACATCCACTCTATCTGTGTCCTCAGGTCCTAGACTCTCCCTCACTATAGGAACACATCCTCTTCAGATGCACTCAATCTGTGTCCTCTGGGTCCTAGACCCACCCACCATAGGAACCATCCTCTCCACATCCACTCTATCTGTGTCCTCTGGTCCTAGACTCCCCCCATTATAGGAAACATCTTCCCCACATCCACTCTATCTCTGTCCTCTGGACCTAGACCCACCCCACTATAGGAAACATGCTCTCCACATCCACTCTATCTGTGTCCTCTGGTCCTAGACTCCCCCACACTATAGGAAACATCCTCTCCACATCCACTCTATCTATTTCCTCTGATCCTAGACTCCCCCACACTATAGGAAACATCCTCTCCACATCCGCTCTCTGTGTTTCCTCTTGTCCTAGACCACCACTATAGGAAACATCTTCTCCACATCCACTCTATCTGTGTCCTCTGGTCCTAGACCCCCACTATAGGAAACATCCTCTCCACTTCGACTCTATCTGTGTCCTCTGGTCCTATACTCCCCCACACTATAGGAAACATCCACTCCACATCCACTCTATCTGTGTCCTCTGGTCCTAGACTCTCCCTCTCTACAGGAACACATTCTCTCCAGATCCACTCTATCTGTGTCCTCTGGTCCTAGACTCCCCCAAAATAGGAACCCATCCTCTCCACATCCCCTCTGTCTGTGTCCTCTGGTCCTAGACTCCCCCACTATAGGAAACATCATCTCCACATCCACTCTATCTGTGTCCTCTGGTCCTAGACTCCCCCCACACTATAGGAAACATCCTCTCCACATCCGCTCTCTGTGTGTCCTCTTGTCCTAGACCACCACTATAGGAAACATCCTCTCCACTTCGACTCTATCTGTGTCCTCTGGTCCTATACTCCCCCCACACTATAGGAAACATCCACTCCACATCCACTCTATCTGTGTCCTCTGGTCCTAGACTCTCCCTCTCTACAGGAACACATTCTTTCCACATCCACTCTATCTGTGTCTTCTGTTCCTAGACCCCCCCACCATAGGATCCATCCACTCCAAATCCACTCTATCTATTTCCTCTGGTCCTAGACTCCCCCACACTATAGGATCCATCCTCTCCACTTCCACTCTATCTGTGTTCTATGGTCCCTAGACGTCCCCACTATAGGTAACATCCTATCGACATCCACTCTATCTCTGTCCTCTGGTCCTATACCCACCCATCATAGGAACCATCCTCTCCAGATCCACTCTATCTGTGTCCTCTGTTCCTAGACCACCCCACCATAGGATCCATCCTCTCCACATCCACACTATCTGTGTCCTCTGGTCCTAGACTCACCCACTATGGGAAACATGCTCTCCACATCCACTCTATCTGTGTCCTCTGGTCCTAGACTCACCCACACTAGGATCCATCCTCTCCAGATCCACTCTATCTGTGTCCTCTGGTCCTAGACTCGCCCACACTCTAGGAAACATGCTCTCCACATCCACTCTATCTGTGTCCCTTGGTCCTAGACTCCCCCACTATAGGAAGCATCCACTCCACATCCACTCTATCTGTGTCCTCTGGTCCTAGACTCTCCCTCTCTACAGGAACACATTCTCTCCAGATCCACTCTATCTGTGTCCTCTGGTCCTGGACTCCCCCAATATAGGAACCATCCTGTCCACATCCACTCTGTCTGTGTCCTCTGGACCTAGACCTCCCCCCAATATAGGAACCATCCTCTCCACATCCCCTCTGTCTGTGTCCTCTGGTCCTAGACTCCCCCACTATAGGAAACATCATCTCCACCATCACCACTCTATCTGTGTCCTCTGGTCCTACACTCCCCCCACTATAGGAAACATCCTCTCCACATCCACTCTCTCTGTGTCCTCTGGTCCTGGGACTCCCCCACAGTATAGGAAGTATCCTCTCCACATCCAGTCTATCTGTGTCCTCTGATCCTAGACTCCCCCACTATAGGAATCATCCTCTCCACATCCACTCTGTCTGTGTCCTCTTGTCCTAGACACCTCCACTATATGATACATCCTCTCCACATCCACTCAATTTGTTCCCTCTGGTCCTAGACTCCCCCACTGTCGGAAACATCCTCTCCACCTCCACTCTGTCTGTGTCCTCTGGTCCCAAACTCCCCCACTGTAGGAAACATCCTCTCCACATCCACTCTATCTGTGTCCTCTGGTCCTAGACCCACCCACCATAGGAACCATCCTCTCCACATCCACTCTATCTGTGTCCTCTGGTCCTAGACTCCCCGAACTATAGGAAACAACTTCTCCATATCCACTCTATCTGTGTCCTCTGGACCTATACCCCCCCACCATCGGATCCATCCTCTCCACATCCACTCTATCTATGTCCTCTGGTCCTAGACTCCCCCACTATAGGAACCATCCTCTCCACATCCACTCTATGTATGTCCTCTGATCCTAGACTCCCCCACACTATAGGAAACATCCTCTCCACATCCATTCTATCTGTGTCTTCTGGTCCTAGACTCTCCCACACTATAGGAACACTTCCTCTCCAGATCCACTCCATCTGTGTCCTCTGGTCCTAGACTGCCCCACTATAGGAACCCCCACTATAGGAAACATCTTCTCCACATCCACTCTATCTGTGTCTTCTGTTCCTAGACCCCCCCACCATAGGATCCATCCTCTCCAAATCCACTCTATCTATGTCCTCTGGTCCTAGACTCCCCCACTATAGGAAACATCCACTCCACATCCACTCTATCTGTGTCCTCTGGTCCTAAACTCCCCGACACTATAGGATCAATCCTCTCCACTTCCACTCTATCTGTGCCCTCTGGTCCTAGACTCCCCCACGAGAGGAAACATCCTCTGCACATCCACTCTATCTGTGTCCTCTGGTCCTAGACTCCCCGACACTATAGGATCAATCCTCTCCACTTCCACTCCATCTGTGCCCTCTGGTCCTAGACTCCGCCACGAGAGGAAACATGCTCTCCACATCCACTCTATCTGTGTCCCTTGGTCCTAGACTCCCCCACTATAGGAACCATCCTCACCACATCCACCCTGTCTGTGTGCTCTGGTCCTAGACTCCTCCACTATATGATACATCCTCTCCACATCCACTCTATCTGTGCGCTCTGGTCCTAGACTCCCCCACTATAGGAAGCATCCACTCCACATCCACTCTATCTGTGTCCTCTGGTCCTAGACCCCCACTATAGGAAACATCCTCTCCACTTCGACTCTATCTGTGTCCTCTGGTCCTATACTCCCCCACACTATAGGAAACATCCACTCCACATCCACTCTATCTGTGTCCTCTGGTCCTAGACTCTCCTTCTCTACAGGAACACATTCTCTCCAGATCCACTCTATCTGTGTCCTCTGGTCCTAGACTCCCCCAATATAGGAACCATCCTCTCCACATCCCCTCTGTCTGTGTCCTCTGGTCCTAGACTCCCCCACTATAGGAAACATCATCTCCACATCCACTCTATCTGTGTCCTCTGGTCCTAGACTCCCCCACTATAGGAAACATCCTCTCCACATCCACTCTCTCTGTGTCCTCTGGTCCTGGACTCCCCCACAGTATAGGAAGTATCCTCTCCACATCCAGTCTATCTGTGTCCTCTGATCCTAGACTCCCCCACTATAGGAACCATCCTCTCCACATCCTCTCTGTCTGTGTCCTCTTGTCCTAGACACCTCCACTATATGATACATCCTCTCCACATCCACTCAATTTGTTCCCTCTGGTCCTAGACTCCCCCACTGTCGGAAACATCCTCTCCACCTCCACTCTGTCTGTGTCCTCTGGTCCCAAACTCCCCCACTGTAGGAAACATCCTCTCCACATCCACTCTATCTGTGTCCTCTGGTCCTAGACCCACCCACCATAGGAACCATCCTCTCCACATCCACTCTATCTGTGTCCTCTGGTCTTGGACTCCCCGAACTATAAGAAACAACTTCTCCACATCCACTCTATCTGTGTCCTCTGGACCTAGACCCCCCCACCATCGGATCCATCCTCTCCACATCCACTCTATCTATGTCCTCTGGTCCTAGACTCCCCCACTATAGGAAACATCCACTCCACATCCACTCTATCTGTGTCCTCTGGTCCTAAACTCCCCGACACTATAGGATCAATCCTCTCCACTTCCACTCTATCTGTGCCCTCTGGTCCTAGACTCCCCCACGAGAGGAAACATCCTCTGCACATCCACTCTATCTGTGTCCTCTGGTCCTAGACTCCCCCAATATAGGAACCATCCTCTCCACATCCCCTCTGTCTGTGTCCTCTGGTCCTAGACTCCCCCACTATAGGAAACATCATCTCCACATCCACTCTATCTGTGTCCTCTGGTCCTAGACTCCCCCACACTATAGGAAACATCCTCTCCACATCCGCTCTCTGTGTGTCCTCTTGTCCTAGACCACCACTATAGGAAACATCTTCTCCACATCCACTCTATCTGTGGCTTCTGTTCCTAGACCCCCCCACCATAGGATCCATCCACTCCAAATCCACTCTATCTATTTCCTCTGGTCCTAGACTCCCCCACACTATAGGATCCATCCTCTCCACTTCCACTCTATCTGTGTTCTATGGTCCTTGACGTCCCCACTATAGGTAACATCCTATCGACATCCACTCTATCTCTGTCCTCTGGTCCTATACCCACCCACCATAGGAACCATCCTCTCCAGATCCACTCTATCTGTGTCCTCTGTTCCTAGACCACCCCACCATAGGATCCATCCTCTCCAGATCCACTCTATCTGTGTCCTCTGGTCCTAGACTCACCCACACTCTAGGAAACATGCTCTCCACATCCACTCTATCTGTGTCCCTTGGTCCTAGACTCCCCCACTATAGGAACCATCCTCACCACATCCACCCTGTCTGTGTGCTCTGGTCCTAGACTCCTCCACTATATGATACATCCTCTCCACATCCACTCTATCTGTGCGCTCTGGTCCTAGACTCCCCCACAGTATAGGAAGCATCCACTCCACATCCACTCTATCTGTGTCCTCTGGTCCTAGACTCTCCCTCTCTACAGGAACACATTCTCTCCAGATCCACTCTATCTGTGTCCTCTGGTCCTAGACTCCCCCAATATAGGAACCATCCTCTCCACATCCCCTCTGTCTGTGTCCTCTGGTCCTAGACTCCCCCACTATAGGAAACATCATCTCCACATCCACTCTATCTGTGTCCTCTGGTCCTAGAC
Source organism: Hypanus sabinus (assembly GCF_030144855.1). Lineage (NCBI taxonomy): Eukaryota > Metazoa > Chordata > Chondrichthyes > Myliobatiformes > Dasyatidae > Hypanus > Hypanus sabinus. The sequence continues at coordinate 156,794 of NW_026779058.1, read as the reverse complement.
TCCCCCACTATAGGAAACATCCTCTCCACATCCACTCTCTCTGTGTCCTCTGGTCCTGGACTCCCCCACAGTATAGGAAGTATCCTCTCCACATCCAGTCTATCTGTGTCCTCTGATCCTAGACTCCCCCACTATAGGAATCATCCTCTCCACATCCACTCTGTCTGTGTCCTCTTGTCCTAGACACCTCCACTATATGATACATCCTCTCCACATCCACTCAATTTGTTCCCTCTGGTCCTAGACTCCCCCACTGTCGGAAACATCCTCTCCACCTCCACTCTGTCTGTGTCCTCTGGTCCCAAACTCCCCCACTGTAGGAAACATCCTCTCCACATCCACTCTATCTGTGTCCTCTGGTCCTAGACCCACCCACCATAGGAACCATCCTCTCCACATCCACTCTATCTATGTCCTCTGGTCCTAGACTCCCCCACTATAGGAACCATCCTCTCCACATCCACTCTATGTATGTCCTCTGATCCTAGACTCCCCCACACTATAGGAAACATCCTCTCCACATCCATTCTATCTGTGTCTTCTGGTCCTAGACTCTCCCACATTATAGGAACACTTCCTCTCCAGATCCACTCCATCTGTGTCCTCTGGTCCTAGACTGCCCCACTATAGGAACCCCCACTATAGGAAACATCTTCTCCACATCCACTCTATCTGTGTCTTCTGTTCCTAGACCCCCCCACCATAGGATCCATCCTCTCCAAATCCACTCTATCTATGTCCTCTGGTCCTAGACTCCCCCACTATAGGAAACATCCACTCCACATCCACTCTATCTGTGTCCTCTGGTCCTAAACTCCCCGACACTATAGGATCAATCCTCTCCACTTCCACTCTATCTGTGCCCTCTGGTCCTAGACTCCCCCACGAGAGGAAACATCCTCTGCACATCCACTCTATCTGTGTCCTCTGGTCCTAGACTCCCCGACACTATAGGATCAATCCTCTCCACTTCCACTCCATCTGTGCCCTCTGGTCCTAGACTCCGCCACGAGAGGAAACATGCTCTCCACATCCACTCTATCTGTGTCCCTTGGTCCTAGACTCCCCCACTATAGGAACCATCCTCACCACATCCACCCTGTCTGTGTGCTCTGGTCCTAGACTCCTCCACTATATGATACATCCTCTCCACATCCACTCTATCTGTGCGCTCTGGTCCTAGACTCCCCCACTATAGGAAGCATCCACTCCACATCCACTCTATCTGTGTCCTCTGGTCCTAGACCCCCACTATAGGAAACATCCTCTCCACTTCGACTCTATCTGTGTCCTCTGGTCCTATACTCCCCCACACTATAGGAAACATCCACTCCACATCCACTCTATCTGTGTCCTCTGGTCCTAGACTCTCCTTCTCTACAGGAACACATTCTCTCCAGATCCACTCTATCTGTGTCCTCTGGTCCTAGACTCCCCCAATATAGGAACCATCCTCTCCACATCCCCTCTGTCTGTGTCCTCTGGTCCTAGACTCCCCCACTATAGGAAACATCATCTCCACATCCACTCTATCTGTGTCCTCTGGTCCTAGACTCCCCCACTATAGGAAACATCCTCTCCACATCCACTCTCTCTGTGTCCTCTGGTCCTGGACTCCCCCACAGTATAGGAAGTATCCTCTCCACATCCAGTCTATCTGTGTCCTCTGATCCTAGACTCCCCCACTATAGGAACCATCCTCTCCACATCCACTCTGTCTGTGTCCTCTTGTCCTAGACACCTCCACTATATGATACATCCTCTCCACATCCACTCAATTTGTTCCCTCTGGTCCTAGACTCCCCCACTGTCGGAAACATCCTCTCCACCTCCACTCTGTCTGTGTCCTCTGGTCCCAAACTCCCCCACTGTAGGAAACATCCTCTCCACATCCACTCTATCTGTGTCCTCTGGTCCTAGACCCACCCACCATAGGAACCATCCTCTCCACATCCACTCTATCTGTGTCCTCTGGTCCTAGACTCCCCGAACTATAAGAAACAACTTCTCCACATCCACTCTATCTGTGTCCTCTGGACCTAGACCCCCCCACCATCGGATCCATCCTCTCCACATCCACTCTATCTATGTCCTCTGGTCCTAGACTCCCCCACTATAGGAAACATCCACTCCACATCCACTCTATCTGTGTCCTCTGGTCCTAAACTCCCCGACACTATAGGATCAATCCTCTCCACTTCCACTCTATCTGTGCCCTCTGGTCCTAGACTCCCCCACGAGAGGAAACATCCTCTGCACATCCACTCTATCTGTGTCCTCTGGTCCTAGACTCCCCCAATATAGGAACCATCCTCTCCACATCCCCTCTGTCTGTGTCCTCTGGTCCTAGACTCCCCCACTATAGGAAACATCATCTCCACATCCACTCTATCTGTGTCCTCTGGTCCTAGACTCCCCCACACTATAGGAAACATCCTCTCCACATCCGCTCTCTGTGTGTCCTCTTGTCCTAGACCACCACTATAGGAAACATCTTCTCCACATCCACTCTATCTGTGGCTTCTGTTCCTAGACCCCCCCACCATAGGATCCATCCACTCCAAATCCACTCTATCTATTTCCTCTGGTCCTAGACTCCCCCACACTATAGGATCCATCCTCTCCACTTCCACTCTATCTGTGTTCTATGGTCCTTGACGTCCCCACTATAGGTAACATCCTATCGACATCCACTCTATCTCTGTCCTCTGGTCCTATACCCACCCACCATAGGAACCATCCTCTCCAGATCCACTCTATCTGTGTCCTCTGTTCCTAGACCACCCCACCATAGGATCCATCCTCTCCAGATCCACTCTATCTGTGTCCTCTGGTCCTAGACTCACCCACACTCTAGGAAACATGCTCTCCACATCCACTCTATCTGTGTCCCTTGGTCCTAGACTCCCCCACTATAGGAACCATCCTCACCACATCCACCCTGTCTGTGTGCTCTGGTCCTAGACTCCTCCACTATATGATACATCCTCACCACATCCACTCTATCTGTGCGCTCTGGTCCTAGACTCCCCCACAGTATAGGAAGCATCCACTCCACATCCACTCTATCTGTGTCCTCTGGTCCTAGACTCTCCCTCTCTACAGGAACACATTCTCTCCAGATCCACTCTATCTGTGTCCTCTGGTCCTAGACTCCCCCAATATAGGAACCATCCTCTCCACATCCCCTCTGTCTGTGTCCTCTGGTCCTAGACTCCCCCACTATAGGAAACATCATCTCCACATCCACTCTATCTGTGTCCTCTGGTCCTAGACTCCCCCACTATAGGAAACATCCTCTCCACATCCACTCTCTCTGTGTCCTCTGGTCCTGGACTCCCCCACAGTATAGGAAGTATCCTCTCCACATCCAGTCTATCTGTGTCCTCTGATCCTAGACTCCCCCACTATAGGAATCATCCTCTCCACATCCACTCTGTCTGTGTCCTCTTGTCCTAGACACCTCCACTATATGATACATCCTCTCCACATCCACTCAATTTGTTCCCTCTGGTCCTAGACTCCCCCACTGTCGGAAACATCCTCTCCACCTCCACTCTGTCTGTGTCCTCTGGTCCCAAACTCCCCCACTGTAGGAAACATCCTCTCCACATCCACTCTATCTGTGTCCTCTGGTCCTAGACCCACCCACCATAGGAACCATCCTCTCCACATCCACTCTATCTATGTTCTCTGGTCCTAGACTCCCCCACTATAGGAACCATCCTCTCCACATCCACTCTATCTATGTCCTCTGATCCTAGACTCCCCCACACTATAGGAAACATCCTCTCCACATCCATTCTATCTGTGTCTTCTGGTCCTAGACTCTCCCACACTATAGGAACACTTCCTCTCCAGATCCACTCCATCTGTGTCCTCTGGTCCTAGACTGCCCCACTATAGGAACCCCCACTATAGGAAACATCTTCTCCACATCCACTCTATCTGTGTCTTCTGTTCCTAGACCCCCCCACCATAGGATCCATCCTCTCCAAATCCACTCTATCTATGTCCTCTGGTCCTAGACTCCCCCACTATAGGAAACATCCACTCCACATCCACTCTATCTGTGTCCTCTGGTCCTAAACTCCCCGACACTATAGGATCAATCCTCTCCACTTCCACTCTATCTGTGCCCTCTGGTCCTAGACTCCCCCACGAGAGGAAACATCCTCTGCACATCCACTCTATCTGTGTCCTCTGGTCCTAGACTCCCCGACACTATAGGATCAATCCTCTCCACTTCCACTCCATCTGTGCCCTCTGGTCCTAGACTCCGCCACGAGAGGAAACATGCTCTCCACATCCACTCTATCTGTGTCCCTTGGTCCTAGACTCCCCCACTATAGGAACCATCCTCACCACATCCACCATGTCTGTGTGCTCTGGTCCTAGACTCCTCCACTATATGATACATCCTCTCCACATCCACTCTATCTGTGTGCTCTGGTCCTAGACTCCTCCACTATATGATACATCCTCTCCACATCCACTCTATCTGTGCGCTCTGGTCCTAGACTCTCCCACTATAGGAAGCATCCACTCCACATCCACTCTATCTGTGTCCTCTGGTCCTAGACCCCCACTATAGGAAACATCCTCTCCACTTCGACTCTATCTGTGTCCTCTTGTCCTATACTCCCCCACACTATAGGAAACATCCACTCCACATCCACTCTATCTGTGTCCTCTGGTCCTAGACTCTCCTTCTCTACAGGAACACATTCTCTCCAGATCCACTCTATCTGTGTCCTCTGGTCCTAGACTCCCCCAATATAGGAACCATCCTCTCCACATCCCCTCTGTCTGTGTCCTCTGGTCCTAGACTCCCCCACTATAGGAAACATCATCTCCACATCCACTCTATCTGTGTCCTCTGGTCCTAGACTCCCCCACTATAGGAAACATCCTCTCCACATCCACTCTCTCTGTGTCCTCTGGTCCTGGACTCCCCCACAGTATAGGAAGTATCCTCTCCACATCCAGTCTATCTGTGTCCTCTGATCCTAGACTCCCCCACTATAGGAACCATCCTCTCCACATCCACTCTGTCTGTGTCCTCTTGTCCTAGACACCTCCACTATATGATACATCCTCTCCACATCCACTCAATTTGTTCCCTCTGGTCCTAGACTCCCCCACTGTCGGAAACATCCTCTCCACCTCCACTCTGTCTGTCCTCTGGTCCCAAACTCCCCCACTGTAGGAAACATCCTCTCCACATCCACTCTATCTGTGTCCTCTGGTCCTAGACCCACCCACCATAGGAACCATCCTCTCCACATCCACTCTATCTGTGTCCTCTGGTCCTAGACTCCCCGAACTATAGGAAACAACTTCTCCACATCCACTCTATCTGTGTCCTCTGGACCTAGACCCCCCCACCATCGGATCCATCCTCTCCACATCCACTCTATCTGTGTCTTCTGGTCCTAGACTCTCCCACACTATAGGAACACTTCCTCTCCAGATCCACTCTATCTGTGTCCTCTGGTCCTAGACTGCCCCACTATAGGAACCCCCACTATAGGAAACATCTTCTCCACATCCACTCTATCTGTGTCTTCTGTTCCTAGACCCCCCCACCATAGGATCCATCCTCTCCAAATCCACTCTATCTATGTCCTCTGGTCCTAGACTCCCCCACTATAGGAAACATCCACTCCACATCCACTCTATCTGTGTCCTCTGGTCCTAAACTCCCCGACACTATAGGATCAATCCTCTCCACTTCCACTCTATCTGTGCCCTCTGGTCCTAGACTCCCCCACGAGAGGAAACATCCTCTGCACATCCACTCTATCTGTGTCCTCTGGTCCTAGACTCCCCGACACTATAGGATCAATCCTCTCCACTTCCACTCCATCTGTGCCCTCTGGTCCTAGACTCCGCCACGAGAGGAAACATCCTCTCCACACCCACTCTATCTGTGTCCACTGGTCCTTGACTCACCCACTACAGGAGACATCCTCTCCACATCTACTCTATCTGAGTTCTCTTGCCCTAGACACCCCCACTATAGGAACCATCCTCCCCACATTCACTCTGTCTGTGTCCTCTTGTCCTAGACACCTCCACTATATGATACATCGTCTCCACATCCACTCTATTTGTTCCGTCTGGTCCTAGACTCCCCCACTATAGGAAACATCCTCTCCACATCCACTCTATCTGTGTCCTCTGGTCCTAGACCCACCCACCATAGGAACCATCCTCTCCACATCCACTCTATCTGTGTCCTCTGGTCCTAGACTCCCCCAACTATAGGAAACAACTTCTCCACATCCACTCTATCTGTGTCCTCTGGACCTAGACGTCCCCACAAAAGGTAACATCCTATCCACATCCACTCTATCTGTGTCTTCTGGTCCTAGACTCTCCCACACGAAAGGAACACATCCTCTCCAGATCCACTCTATCTGTGTCCTCTGGTCCTAGACTACCCCAGTATAGGAACCCCCACTATAGGAACCATCCTCCCCACATCCACTCTGTCTGTGTCCTCTTGCCCTAGACACCTCCACTATATGATACATCCTCTCCACATCCACTCTATTTGTTCCGTCTGGACCTAGACTCCCCCACTATAGGAAACATCCTCTCCACATCCACTCTATCTGTGTCCTCTGGTCCTAGACTCCCCCACTATAGGAAACATCCTCTCCACATCCACTCTCTCTGTGTCCTCTGGTCCTGGACTCCCCCACAGTATAGGAAGCATCCACTCCACATCCACTCTATCTGTGTCCTCTGGTCCTAGACCCCCACTATAGGAAACATCCTCTCCACTTCGACTCTATCTGTGCCCTCTGGTCCTAGACTCCCCCACTATAGGAAACATCCACTCCACATCCACTCTATCTGTGTCCTCTGGTCCTAGACTCTCCTTCTCTACAGGAACACATTCTCTCCAGATCCACTCTATCTGTGTCCTCTGGTCCTAGACTCCCCCAATATAGGAACCATCCTCTCCACATCCCCTCTGTCTGTGTCCTCTGGTCCTAGACTCCCCCACTATAGGAAACATCATCTCCACATCCACTCTATCTGTGTACTCTGGTCCTAGACTCCCCCACTATAGGAAACATCCTCTCCACATCCACTCTCTCTGTGTCCTCTGGTCCTGGACTCCCCCACAGTATAGGAAGTATCCTCTCCACATCCAGTCTATCTGTGTCCTCTGATCCTAGACTCCCCCACTATAGGAACCATCCTCTCCACATCCACTCTGTCTGTGTCCTCTTGTCCTAGACACCTCCACTATATGATACATCCTCTCCACATCCACTCAATTTGTTCCCTCTGGTCCTAGACTCCCCCACTGTCGGAAACATCCTCTCCACATCCACTCTATCTGTGTACTCTGGTCCTAGACTCCCCCACTATAGGAAACATCCTCTCCACATCCACTCTATCTATGTCCTCTGGTCCTAGACTCCCCCACTATAGGAAACATCCACTCCACATCCACTCTATCTGTGTCCTCTGGTCCTAAACTCCCCGACACTATAGGATCAATCCTCTCCACTTCCACTCTATCTGTGCCCTCTGGTCCTAGACTCCCCCACGAGAGGAAACATCCTCTGCACATCCACTCTATCTGTGTCCTCTGGTCCTAGACTCCCCGACACTATAGGATCAATCCTCTCCACTTCCACTCCATCTGTGCCCTCTGGTCCTAGACTCCGCCACGAGAGGAAACATCCTCTCCACACCCACTCTATCTGTGTCCACTGGTCCTAGACTCACCCACTACAGGAGACATCCTCTCCACATCTACTCTATCTGAGTTCTCTTGGCCTAGACACCCCCACTATAGGAAGCATCCTCTCCACATCCTCTCTATCTATTTCCTCTGATCCTAGACTCCCCCACACTATAGGAAACATCCTCTCCACATCCATTCTATCTGTGTCTTCTGGTCCTAGACTCTCCCACACTATAGGAACACATCCTCTCCAGATCCACTCTATCTGTGTCCTCTGGTCCTAGACTGCCCCAGTATAGGAACCCCCACTATAGGAACCATCCTCCCCACATCCACTCTGTCTGTGTCCTCTTGTCCTAGACACCTCCTCTCTATGATACATCCTCTCCACATCCACTCTATTTGTTCCGTCTGGACCTAGACTCCCCCAATATAGGAAACATCCTCTCCACATCCACTCTATCTGTGTCCTCTGTTCCTAGACCCCCCACTACAGGAAACATCCTCTCCACATCCACTCTATCTGTGTCCTCTGGTCCTAGACTCCCCGACACTATAGGATCAATCCTCTCCACTTCCACTCTATCTGTGTCCTCTGGTCCTAGACTCCCCCACCATAGGATCCATCCTCTCCAAATCCACTCTATCTATGTCCTCTGGTCCTAGACTCCCCCACTATAGGAAACATCCTCTCCACATCCACTCTATCTGTGTCCTCTGGTCCTAGACTCCCCCACTAGAGGAAACATCCTCTCCACATCCACTCTCTCTGTGTCCTCTGGTCCTAGAGTCCCCCACAGTATAGGAAGTATCCTCTCCACATCCACTCTATCTGTGTCCTCTGGTTCTAGACCCCCACTATAGGAAACATCCTCTCCACTTCGACTCTATCTGTGTCCTCTGGTCCTATACTCCCCCACACTATAGGAAACATCCACTCCACATCCACTCTATCTGTGTCCTCTGGTCCTAGACTCTCCCTCTCTATAGGAACACATTCTCTCCAGATCCACTCTATCTGTGCCCTCTGGTCCTGGACTCCCCCCACTATAGGAAACATCCTCTCCACATCCACTCTATCTGTCTCCTCTGGTCCTAGACCCCCCACTATTGGAAACATCCTCTCCACATCCACTCTATCTGTGTCCTCTGGTCCTAGACTCCCCGACACTATAGGATCAATCCTCTCCACTTCCACTCTATCTGTGTCCTCTGGTCCTAGACTCACCGACACTATAGGATCAATCCTCTCCACATCCACTCTATCTGTGCCCTCTGGACCTAGACTCCGCCACGAGAGGAAACATCCTCTCCACATCCACTGTATCTGTGTCCACTGGTCCTAGACTCACCCACTACAGGAAACATCCTCTCCACATCCACTCTGTCTGTGTCCTCAGCTCCTAGACTCCCCCACTATAGGAAACATCCTCTCCACATCTACTCTATCTGTGTTCTCTTGTCCTAGACTCCCCCACTATAGGAACCATCCTCCCCACATCCACTCTGTCTGTATCCTCTTGTCCTAGACACCTCCACTATATGATACATCCTCTCCACATCCACTCTATTTGTTCCGTCTGGTCCTAGACTCCCCCACTAGAGGAAACATCCTCTCCACATCCACTCTGTCTGTGTCCTCTGGTCCTAGACTCCCCCAACTATAGGAAACAACTTCTCCACATCCACTCTATCTGTGTCCTCTGGACCTAGACCCCCCCACCATCGGAACCATCCTCTCCACATCCACTCTATCTATGTCCTCTGGTCCTAGACTCCCCAACTGTAGGAACCATCCTCTCCACTTACACTCTATCTGTGTTTTATGGTCCTAGACGTCCCCACTATAGGTAACATCCTATCCACATCCACTCTATCTCTGTCCTCTGGTCCTATACCCACCCACCATAGGAACCATCCTCTCCAGATCCACTCTATCTGTGTCCTCTGGTCCTAGACCACCCCACCATAGGATCCATCCTCTCCACATCCACTCTATCTGTGTCCTCTGGTCCTAGACTCCCCCACTATAGGAAACATCCTCTCCACATCCACTCTATCTGTGTCCTCTGGTCCTAGACTCACCCACACTCTAGGATCCATCCTCTCCAGATCCACTCTATCTGTGTCCTCTGGTCCTAGACTCACCCACACTCTAGGAAACATGCTCTCCAAAACCACTCTATCTGTGTCCTCTGGTCCTAGACTCCCCCACTTTTGGAACCATCCTCTCCACATCCACCCTGTCTGTGTGCTCTGGTCCTAGACTCCTCCACTATATGATACATCCTCTCCACATCCACTCTATCTGTGCGCTCTGGTCCTAGACTCCCCCACTATAGGAACCATCCTCTCCACATGCCGTCTGTCTGTGTCCTCTGGACCTAGACCCCCCCACCATCGGATCCATCCTCTCCACATCCACTCTATCTGTGTCCTCTGGTCCTAGACTCCCCCACTATAGGAAACATCCTCTCCACATCCACTCTCTCTGTGTCCTCTGGTCCTAGACTCCCCCACAGTATAGGAAGTATCCTCTCCACATCCACTCTATCTGTGCCCTCTGGTCCTGGACTCCCCCCACTATAGGAAACATCTACTCCACATCCACTCTATCTGTGTCTTCTGGTCCTAGACCCCCCCCATCATAGGATCCATCCTCTCCAGATCCAATCTACCTATGTCCTCTGGTCCTAGACTCCCCCACACTATAGGAAACATCCTCTCCACATCCACTCTATCTGTGTCCTCTCGTCCTAGGCTCCCCCACACTATAGGAAACATCTTCTCCACATCCACTCTATCTGTGTCCTCAGGTCCTAGACTCTCCCTCACCATAGGAACACATCCTCTCCAGATGCACTCAATCTGTGTCCTCTGGTCCTAGACGCCCACACTATATGAAACATCCTCTCCACATCCACTCTATCTGTGCCCTCTGGTCCTAGACTCCCCCACGAGAGGAAACATCCTCTCCACATCCACTCTATCTGTGTCCACTGGTCCTACACACACCAACTACAGGAAACATCCTCTCCACATCCACTCTGTCTGTGTCCTCAGCTCCTAGACTCCCCCACTATAGGAAACATCCTCTCCACATCTACTCTATCTGTGTTCTCTTGTCCTAGACTCCCCCACTATAGGAACCATCCTCTCCACATCCACTCTGTCTGTGTCCTCTTGTCCTAGACACCTCCACTATATGATACATCCTCTCCACATCCACTCTATTTGCTCCCTCTGGTCCTAGACTCCCCCACTATAGGAAACATCCTCTCCAACTCCACTCTATCTGTGTCCTCTGGTCCCAAACTCCCCCACTATAGGAAACATCCTCTCCACATCCACTCTATCTGTGTCCTCTGGTCCTAGACCCACCCACCATAGGAACCATCCTCTCAACATCCACTCTATCTGTGTCCTCTGGTCCTAGACTCCCCCAACTACAGGAAACAACTTCTCCACATCCACTCTATCTGTGTCCTCTGGACCTAGACCACCCCACCATCGGATCCATCCTCTCCACATCCACTCTATCTGTGTCCTCTGGTCCTAGACTCTCCCTCTCTATAGGAACACATCCTCTCCAGATCCACTCTATCTGTGTCCTCTTGTCCTAGACGCCCCACTATTGGAAACATCCTCTCCACATCCGCTCTCTGTGTGCCCTCTTGTCCTAGACCACCACTATAGGAAACATCTTCTCCACATCCATTCTATCTGTGTCTTCTGGTCCTAGACTCTCCCACACTATAGGAACACATCCTCTCCAGATCCACTCTATCTGTGTCCTCTGGTCCTAGACTGCCCCACTATAGGAAACATCTTCTCCACATCCACTCTATCTGTGTCTTCTGTTCCTAGACCCCCCCACCATAGGATCCATCCTCTCCAAATCCACTCTATCTATTTCCTCTGGTCCTAGACTCCCCCACACTATAGGATCCATCCTCTCCACTTCCACTCTATCTGTGTTCTATGGTCCTAGACGTCCCCACTATAGGTAACATCCTATCCACATCCACTCTATCTCTGTCCTCTGGTCCTATACCCACCCACCATAGGAACCATCCTCTTCAGATCCACTCTATCTGTGTCCTCTGTTCCTAGACCACCCCACCATAGGATCCATCCTCTCCATATCCACTCTATCTGTGTCCTCTGGTCCTAGATTCACCCACACTCTAGGAAACATGCTCTCCACATCCACTCTATCTGTGTCCTCTGGACCTAGACCCCCCCACCATCGGATCCATCCTCTCCACATCCACTCTATCTGTGCCCTCTGGTCCTAGACTCCCCCACTATAGGAACCATCCTCTCCACATCCTCTCTATCTATTTCCTCTGATCCTAGACTCCCCCACACTATAGGAAACATCCTCTCCACATCCATTCTATCTGTGTCTTCTGGTCCTAGACTCTCCCACACTATAGGAACACATCCTCTCCAGATCCACTTTATCTGTGTCCTCTGGTCCTAGACTGCCCCAGTATAGGAACCCCCACTATAGGAACCATCCTCCCCACATCCACTCTGTCTGTGTCCTCTTGTCCTAGACACCACCACTCTATGATACATCCTCTCCACATCCACTCTATTTGTTCCGTCTGGACCTAGACTCCCCCAATATAGGAAACATCCTCTCCACATCCACTCTATCTGTGTCCTCTGGTCCTAGACTCCCCCAACTATAGGAAACAACTTCTCCACATCCACTCTATCTGTGTCCTCTGGACCTAGACCCCCCCACCATCGAATCCATCCTCTCCACATCCACTCTATCTATGTCCTCTGGTCCTAGACGCCCCCACTATAGGTAACATCCTATCCACATCCACTCTATCTCTGTCCTCTGGTCCTATACCCACCCAGCAGAGGAACCATTCTCTCCAGATCCACTCTATCTGTGTCCTCTTGTCCTAGACCCCCCCACCATCGGATCCATCCTCTCCACATCCACTCTATCTATGTCCTCTGGTCCTAGACTCCCCCACTATAGGAACCATCCTCTCCACATCCTCTCTATCTATTTCCTCTGATCCTAGACTCCCCCACACTATAGGAAACATCCTCTCCACATCCATTCTATCTGTGTCTTCTGGTCCTAGACTCTCCCACACTATAGGAACACATCCTCTCCAGTTCCACTCTATCTGTGTCCTCTGGTCCTAGACTGCCCCAGTATAGGAACCCCCACTATCGGAAACATCTTCTCCACATCCACTCTATCTGTGTCTTCTGTTCCTTGACCCCCCACTACAGGAAACATCCTCTCCACATCCACTCTATCTGTGTCCTCTGGTCCTAGACTCCCCCACTATAGGATCCATCCTCTCCAAATCCACTCTGTCTATGTCCTCTGGTCCTAGACTCCCCCACTATAGGAAACATCCTCTCCACATCCACTCTATCTGTGTCCTCTGGTCCTAGACTCCCCGACACTATAGGATCAATCCTCTCCACTTCCACTCTATCTGTGTCCTCTGGTCCTAGACTCCCCCACCATAGGATCCATCCTCTCCAAATCCACTCTATCTATGTCCTCTGGTCCTAGACTCCCCCACTATAGGAAACATCCTCTCCACATCCACTCTATCTGTGTCCTCTGGTCCTAGACTCCCCGACACTGTAGGATCAATCCTCTCCACTTCCACTCTATCTGTGTCCTCTGGTCCTAGACTCCCCAACACTATAGGATCAATCCTCTCCACATCCACTCTATCTGTGCCCTCTGGTCCTAGACTCCCCCACGAGAGGAAACATCCTCTCCACATCCACTCTATCTGTGTCTTCTGTTCCTAGACCCCCCACTACAGGAAACATCCTCTCCACATCCACTCTATCTGTGTCCTCTGGTCCTAGACTCCCCGACACTATAGGATCAATCCTCTCCACTTCCACTCTATCTGTGTCCTCTGGTCCTAGACTCCCCCACCATAGGATCCATCCTCTCCAAATCCACTCTATCTATGTCCTCTGGTCCTAGACTCCCCCACACTATAGGAAACATCCACTCCACATCCACTCTATCTGTGTCCTCTGGTCCTAGACTCTCCCTCTCTGTAGGAACACATTCTCTCCAGATCCACTCTATCTGTGTCCTCTGGTCCTAGACTCCCCCAATATAGGAACCATCCTCTCCACATCCCGTCTGTCTGTGTCCTCTGGTCCTAGACTCCCCAACTATAGGAAACATCCTCTCCACATCCACTCTATCTGTGTCCTCTGGTCCTAGACTCCCCCACTATAGGAAACATCCTCTCCACATCCAGTCTATCTGTGCCCTGAGGTCCTAGATTCCCCCACTATAGGAAACATCCTCTCCACATCCACTCTCTCTGTGTCCTCTGGTCCTAGACTCCCCCACAGTATAGGAAGTATCCTCTCCACATCCACTCTATCTGTGTCCTCTGGTTCTAGACCCCCACTATAGGAAACATCCTCTCCACTTCGACTCTATCTGTGTCCTCTGGTCCTATACTCCCCCACACTATAGGAAACATCCACTCCACATCCACTCTATCTGTGTCCTCTGGTCCTAGACTCTCCCTCTCTATAGGAACACATCCTCTCCAGATCCACTCTATCTGTGTCCTCTTGTCCTAGACTCCCCACTATTGGAAACATCCTCTCCACATCCGCTCTCTGTGTGCCCTCTTGTCCTAGACCACCACTATAGGAAACATCTTCTCCACATCCATTCTATCTGTGTCTTCTGGTCCTAGACTCTCCCACACTATAGGAACACATCCTCTCCAGATCCACTCTATCTGTGTCCTCTGGTCCTAGACTGCCCCACTATAGGAAACATCTTCTCCACATCCACTCTATCTGTGTCTTCTGTTCCTAGACCCCCCCACCATAGGATCCATCCTCTCCAAATCCACTCTATCTATTTCCTCTGGTCCTAGACTCCCCCACACTATAGGATCCATCCTCTCCACTTCCACTCTATCTGTGTTCTATGGTCCTAGACGTCCCCACTATAGGGAACATCCTATCCACATCCACTCTATCTCTGTCCTCTGGTCCTATACCCACCCACCATAGGAACCATCCTCTTCAGATCCACTCTGTCTGTGTCCTCTGTTCCTAGACCACCCCACCATAGGATCCATCCTCTCCATATCCACTCTATCTGTGTCCTCTGGTCCTAGACTCACCCACACTCTAGGAAACATGCTCTCCACATCCACTCTATCTGTGTCCTCTGGACCTAGACCCCCCCACCATCGGATCCATCCTCTCCACATCCACTCTATCTGTGCCCTCTGGTCCTAGACTCCCCCACTATAGGAACCATCCTCTCCACATCCTCTCTATCTATTTCCTCTGATCCTAGACTCCCCCACACTATAGGAAACATCCTCTCCACATCCATTCTATCTGTGTCTTCTGGTCCTAGACTCTCCCACACTATAGGAACACATCCTCTCCAGATCCACTTTATCTGTGTCCTCTGGTCCTAGACTGCCCCAGTATAGGAACCCCCACTATAGGAACCATCCTCCCCACATCCACTCTGTCTGTGTCCTCTTGTCCTAGACACCTCCACTCTATGATACATCCTCTCCACATCCACTCTATCTGTGTCCTCTGGTCCTAGACTCCCCCAATATAGGAACCATCCTCTCCACATCCCGTCTGTCTGTGTCCTCTGGTCCTAGACTCCCCCACTATAGGAAACATCCTCTCCACATCCACTCTATCTGTGTCCTCTGGTCCTAGACTCCCCCACTATAGGAAACATCCTCTCCACATCCAGTCTATCTGTGCCCTGAGGTCCTAGATTCCCCCACTATAGGAAACATCCTCTCCACATCCACTCTCTCTGTGTCCTCTGGTCCTAGACTCCCCCACAGTATAGGAAGTATCCTCTCCACATCCACTCTATCTGTGTCCTCTGGTTCTAGACTCCCCCAACTATAGGAAACAACTTCTCCGCATCCACTCTATCTGTGTCCTCTGGACCTAGACCCCCCCACCATCGGATCCATCCTCTCCACATCCACTCTATCTATGTCCTCTGGTCCTAGACGCCCCCACTATAGGAACCATCCTCTCCACATCCTCTCTATCTATTTCCTCTGGTCCTAGACTCCCCCACACTATAGGATCCATCCTCTCCACTTCCACTCTATCTGTGTTCTATGGTCCTAGACGTCCCCACTATAGGTAACATCCTATCCACATCCACTCTATCTCTGTCCTCTGGTCCTATACCCACCCAGCATAGGAACCATTCTCTCCAGATCCACTCTATCTGTGTCCTCTTGTCCTAGACCCCCCCACCATCGGATCCATCCTCTCCACATCCACTCTATCTATGTCCTCTGGTCCTAGACTCCCCCACTATAGGAACCATCCTCTCCACATCCTCTCTATCTATTTCCTCTGATCCTAGACTCCCCCACACTATAGGAAACATCCTCTCCACATCCATTCTATCTGTGTCTTCTGGTCCTAGACTCTCCCACACTATAGGAACGCTTCCTCTCCAGTTCCACTCTATCTGTGTCCTCTGGTCCTAGACTGCCCCAGTATAGGAACCCCCACTATAGGAAACATCTTCTCCACATCCACTCTATCTGTGTCTTCTGTTCCTTGACCCCCCACTACAGGAAACATCCTCTCCACATCCACTCTATCTGTGTCCTCTGGTCCTAGACTCCCCCACTATAGGATCCATCCTCTCCAAATCCACTCTGTCTATGTCCTCTGGTCCTAGACTCCCCCATTATAGGAAACATCCTCTCCACATCCACTCTATCTGTGTCCTCTGGTCCTAGACTCCCCGACACTATAGGATCAATCCTCTCCACATCCACTCTATCTGTGTCCTCTGGTCCTAGACTCCCCGACACTGTAGGATCAATCCTCTCCACTTCCACTCTATCTGTGTCCTCTGGTCCTAGACTCCCCAACACTATAGGATCAATCCTCTCCACATCCACTCTATCTGTGCCCTCTGGTCCTAGACTCCCCCACGAGAGGAAACATCCTCTCCACATCCACTCTATCTGTGTCTTCTGTTCCTAGACCCCCCACTACAGGAAACATCCTCTCCACATCCACTCTATCTGTGTCCTCTGGTCCTAGACTCCCCGACACTATAGGATCAATCCTCTCCACTTCCACTCTATCTGTGTCCTCTGGTCCTAGACTCCCCCACCATAGGATCCATCCTCTCCAAATCCACTCTATCTATGTCCTCTGGTCCTAGACTCCCCCACACTATAGGAAACATCCACTCCACATCCACTCTATCTGTGTCCTCTGGTCCTAGACTCTCCCTCTCTGTAGGAACACATTCTCTCCAGATCCACTCTATCTGTGTCCTCTGGTCCTAGACTCCCCCAATATAGGAACCATCCTCTCCACATCCCGTCTGTCTGTGTCCTCTGGTCCTAGACTCCCCAACTATAGGAAACATCCTCTCCACATCCACTCTATCTGTGTCCTCTGGTCCTAGACTCCCCCACTATAGGAAACATCCTCTCCACATCCAGTCTATCTGTGCCCTGAGGTCCTAGATTCCCCCACTATAGGAAACATCCTCTCCACATCCACTCTCTCTGTGTCCTCTGGTCCTAGACTCCCCCACAGTATAGGAAGTATCCTCTCCACATCCACTCTATCTGTGTCCTCTGGTTCTAGACCCCCACTATAGGAAACATCCTCTCCACTTCGATTCTATCTGTGTCCTCTGGTCCTATACTCCCCCACACTATAGGAAACATCCACTCCACATCCACTCTATCTGTGTCCTCTGGTCCTAGACTCTCCCTCTCTATAGGAACACATCCTCTCCAGATCCACTCTATCTGTGTCCTCTTGTCCTAGACTCCCCACTATTGGAAACATCCTCTCCACATCCGCTCTCTGTGTGCCCTCTTGTCCTAGACCACCACTATAGGAAACATCTTCTCCACATCCATTCTATCTGTGTCTTCTGGTCCTAGACTCCCCCAACTATAGGAAACAACTTCTCCGCATCCACTCTATCTGTGTCCTCTGGACCTAGACCCCCCCACCATCGGATCCATCCTCTCCACATCCACTCTATCTATGTCCTCTGGTCCTAGACGCCCCCACTATAGGAACCATCCTCTCCACATCCTCTCTATCTATTTCCTCTGGTCCTAGACTCCCCCACACTATAGGATCCATCCTCTCCACTTCCACTCTATCTGTGTTCTATGGTCCTAGACGTCCCCACTATAGGTAACATCCTATCCACATCCACTCTATCTCTGTCCTCTGGTCCTATACCCACCCAGCATAGGAACCATTCTCTCCAGATCCACTCTATCTGTGTCCTCTTGTCCTAGACCCCCCCACCATCGGATCCATCCTCTCCACATCCACTCTATCTATGTCCTCTGGTCCTAGACTCCCCCACTATAGGAACCATCCTCTCCACATCCTCTCTATCTATTTCCTCTGATCCTAGACTCCCCCACACTATAGGAAACATCCTCTCCACATCCATTCTATCTGTGTCTTCTGGTCCTAGACTCTCCCACACTATAGGAACGCTTCCTCTCCAGTTCCACTCTATCTGTGTCCTCTGGTCCTAGACTGCCCCAGTATAGGAACCCCCACTATAGGAAACATCTTCTCCACATCCACTCTATCTGTGTCTTCTGTTCCTTGACCCCCCACTACAGGAAACATCCTCTCCACATCCACTCTATCTGTGTCCTCTGGTCCTAGACTCCCCCACTATAAGATCCATCCTCTCCAAATCCACTCTGTCTATGTCCTCTGGTCCTAGACTCCCCCATTATAGGAAACATCCTCTCCACATCCACTCTATCTGTGTCCTCTGGTCCTAGACTCCCCGACACTATAGGATCAATCCTCTCCACATCCACTCTATCTGTGTCCTCTGGTCCTAGACTCCCCGACACTGTAGGATCAATCCTCTCCACTTCCACTCTATCTGTGTCCTCTGGTCCTAGACTCCCCAACACTATAGGATCAATCCTCTCCACATCCACTCTATCTGTGCCCTCTGGTCCTAGACTCCCCCACGAGAGGAAACATCCTCTCCACATCCACTCTATCTGTGTCTTCTGTTCCTAGACCCCCCACTACAGGAAACATCCTCTCCACATCCACTCTATCTGTGTCCTCTGGTCCTAGACTCCCCGACACTATAGGATCAATCCTCTCCACTTCCACTCTATCTGTGTCCTCTGGTCCTAGACTCCCCCACCATAGGATCCATCCTCTCCAAATCCACTCTATCTATGTCCTCTGGTCCTAGACTCCCCCACACTATAGGAAACATCCACTCCACATCCACTCTATCTGTGTCCTCTGGTCCTAGACTCCCCCAATATAGGAACCATCCTCTCCACATCCCGTCTGTCTGTGTCCTCTGGTCCTAGACTCCCCAACTATAGGAAACATCCTCTCCACATCCACTCTATCTGTGTCCTCTGGTCCTAGACTCCCCCACTATAGGAAACATCCTCTCCACATCCAGTCTATCTGTGCCCTGAGGTCCTAGATTCCCCCACTATAGGAAACATCCTCTCCACATCCACTCTCTCTGTGTCCTCTGGTCCTAGACTCCCCCACAGTATAGGAAGTATCCTCTCCACATCCACTCTATCTGTGTCCTCTGGTTCTAGACCCCCACTATAGGAAACATCCTCTCCACTTCGACTCTATCTGTGTCCTCTGGTCCTATACTCCCCCACACTATAGGAAACATCCACTCCACATCCACTCTATCTGTGTCCTCTGGTCCTAGACTCTCCCTCTCTATAGGAACACATCCTCTCCAGATCCACTCTATCTGTGTCCTCTTGTCCTAGACTCCCCACTATTGGAAACATCCTCTCCACATCCGCTCTCTGTGTGCCCTCTTGTCCTAGACCACCACTATAGGAAACATCTTCTCCACATCCATTCTATCTGTGTCTTCTGGTCCTAGACTCTCCCACACTATAGGAACACATCCTCTCCAGATCCACTCTATCTGTGTCCTCTGGTCCTAGACTGCCCCACTATAGGAAACATCTTCTCCACATCCACTCTATCTGTGTCTTCTGTTCCTAGACCCCCCCACCATAGGATCCATCCTCTCCAAATCCACTCTATCTATTTCCTCTGGTCCTAGACTCCCCCACACTATAGGATCCATCCTCTCCACTTCCACTCTATCTGTGTTCTATGGTCCTAGACGTCCCCACTATAGGTAACATCCTATCCACATCCACTCTATCTCTGTCCTCTGGTCCTATACCGACCCACCATAGGAACCATCCTCTTCAGATCCACTCTGTCTGTGTCCTCTGTTCCTAGACCACCCCACCATAGGATCCATCCTCTCCATATCCACTCTATCTGTGTCCTCTGGTCCTAGACTCACCCACACTCTAGGAAACATGCTCTCCACATCCACTCTATCTGTGTCCTCTGGACCTAGACCCCCCCACCATCGGATCCATCCTCTCCACATCCACTCTATCTGTGCCCTCTGGTCCTAGACTCCCCCACTATAGGAACCATCCTCTCCACATCCTCTCTATCTATTTCCTCTGATCCTAGACTCCCCCACACTATAGGAAACATCCTCTCCACATCCATTCTATCTGTGTCTTCTGGTCCTAGACTCTCCCACACTATAGGAACACATCCTCTCCAGATCCACTTTATCTGTGTCCTCTGGTCCTAGACTGCCCCAGTATAGGAACCCCCACTATAGGAACCATCCTCCCCACATCCACTCTGTCTGTGTCCTCTTGTCCTAGACACCTCCACTCTATGATACATCCTCTCCACATCCACTCTATCTGTGTCCTCTGGTCCTAGACTCCCCCAATATAGGAACCATCCTCTCCACATCCCGTCTGTCTGTGTCCTCTGGTCCTAGACTCCCCCACTATAGGAAACATCCTCTCCACATCCACTCTATCTGTGTCCTCTGGTCCTAGACTCCCCCACTATAGGAAACATCCTCTCCACATCCAGTCTATCTGTGCCCTGAGGTCCTAGATTCCCCCACTATAGGAAACATCCTCTCCACATCCACTCTCTCTGTGTCCTCTGGTCCTAGACTCCCCCACAGTATAGGAAGTATCCTCTCCACATCCACTCTATCTGTGTCCTCTGGTTCTAGACTCCCCCAACTATAGGAAACAACTTCTCCGCATCCACTCTATCTGTGTCCTCTGGACCTAGACCCCCCCACCATCGGATCCATCCTCTCCACATCCACTCTATCTATGTCCTCTGGTCCTAGACGCCCCCACTATAGGAACCATCCTCTCCACATCCTCTCTATCTATTTCCTCTGGTCCTAGACTCCCCCACACTATAGGATCCATCCTCTCCACTTCCACTCTATCTGTGTTCTATGGTCCTAGACGTCCCCACTATAGGTAACATCCTATCCACATCCACTCTATCTCTGTCCTCTGGTCCTATACCCACCCAGCATAGGAACCATTCTCTCCAGATCCACTCTATCTGTGTCCTCTTGTCCTAGACCCCCCCACCATCGGATCCATCCTCTCCACATCCACTCTATCTATGTCCTCTGGTCCTAGACTCCCCCACTATAGGAACCATCCTCTCCACATCCTCTCTATCTATTTCCTCTGATCCTAGACTCTCCCACACTATAGGAACGCTTCCTCTCCAGTTCCACTCTATCTGTGTCCTCTGGTCCTAGACTGCCCCAGTATAGGAACCCCCACTATAGGAAACATCTTCTCCACATCCACTCTATCTGTGTCTTCTGTTCCTTGACCCCCCACTACAGGAAACATCCTCTCCACATCCACTCTATCTGTGTCCTCTGGTCCTAGACTCCCCCACTATAGGATCCATCCTCTCCAAATCCACTCTGTCTATGTCCTCTGGTCCTAGACTCCCCCATTATAGGAAACATCCTCTCCACATCCACTCTATCTGTGTCCTCTGGTCCTAGACTCCCCGACACTATAGGATCAATCCTCTCCACTTCCACTCTATCTGTGTCCTCTTGTCCTAGACTCCCCCACCATAAGATCCATCCTCTCCAAATCCACTCTGTCTATGTCCTCTGGTCCTAGACTCCCCCACTATAGGAAACATCCTCTCCACATCCACTCTATCTGTGTCCTCTGGTCCTAGACTCCCCGACACTATAGGATCAATCCTCTCCACTTCCACTCTATCTGTGTCCTCTGGTCCTAGACTCCCCAACACTATAGGATCAATCCTC
This sequence comes from Hypanus sabinus, assembly GCF_030144855.1. NCBI lineage: Eukaryota > Metazoa > Chordata > Chondrichthyes > Myliobatiformes > Dasyatidae > Hypanus > Hypanus sabinus. The sequence goes on along the minus strand of NW_026779058.1, from coordinate 134,853 downwards.
TCCACATCCACTCTATCTGTGCCCTCTGGTCCTAGACTCCCCCACGAGAGGAAACATCCTCTCCAAATCCACTCTATCTGTGTCTTCTGTTCCTAGACCCCCCACTACAGGAAACATCCTCTCCACATCCACTCTATCTGTGTCCTCTGGTCCTAGACTCCCCGACACTATAGGATCAATCCTCTCCACTTCCACTCTATCTGTGTCCTCTGGTCCTAGACTCCCCCACCATAGGATCCATCCTCTCCAAATCCACTCTATCTATGTCCTCTGGTCCTAGACTCCCCCACACTATAGGAAACATCCACTCCACATCCACTCTATCTGTGTCCTCTGGTCCTAGACTCTCCCTCTCTATAGGAACACATTCTCTCCAGATCCACTCTATCTGTGTCCTCTGGTCCTAGACTCCCCCAATATAGGAACCATTCTCCCCACATCCCGTCTGTCTGTGCCCTCTGGTCCTAGACTCCCCCACTATAGGAAACATCCTCTCCACATCCACTCTATCTGTGTCCTCTGGTCCTAGACTCCCCCACTATAGGAAACATCCTCTCCACATCCAGTCTATCTGTGCCCTGAGGTCCTAGATTCCCCCACTATAGGAAACATCCTCTCCACATCCACTCTCTCTGTGTCCTCTGGTCCTAGACTCCCCCACAGTATAGGAAGTATCCTCTCCACATCCACTCTATCTGTGTCCTCTGGTTCTAGACTCCCCCACACTATAGGAAACATCCACTCCACATCCACTCTATCTGTGTCCTCTGGTCCTAGACCCCCACTATAGGAAACATCCTCTCCACTTCGACTCTATCTGTGTCCTCTGGTCCTTTACTCCCCCACACTATAGGAAACATCCACTCCACATCCACTCTATCTGTGTCCTCTGGTCCTAGACTCTCCCTCTCTATAGGAACACATTCTCTCCAGATCCACTCTATCTGTGTCCTCTTGTCCTAGACTCCCCACTATTGGAAACATCCTCTCCACATCCACTCTATCTGTGCCCTCTGGTCCTGGACTCCCCCCACTATAGGAAACATCCTCTCCACATCCACTCTATCTGTCTCCTCTGGTCCTAGACCCCCCACTATTGGAAACATCCTCTCCACGTCCACTCTATCTGTGTCCTCTGGTCCTAGACTCCCCGACACTATAGGATCAATCCTCTCCACTTCCACTCTATCTGTGTCCTCTGGTCCTAGACTCCCCGACACTATAGGATCAATCCTCTCCACATCCACTCTATCTGTGCCCTCTGGTCCTAGACTCCCCCACGAGAGGAAACATCCTCTCCACATCCACTCTATCTGTGTCCTCTGGTCTTAGACTCCCCGACACTATAGTATCAATCCTCTCCACTTCCACTCTATCTGTGCCCTCTGGACCTAGACTCCGCCACGAGAGGAAAAATCCTCTCCACATCCACTCTATCTGTGTCCACTGGTCCTAGACTCACCCACTACAGGAAACATCCTCTCCACATCCACTCTATCTGTGAGCTCTGGTCCTTGACTCTCCCACTATAGGAAACATCCTCTCCACATCTACTCTATCTGAGTTCTCTTGTCCTAGACACCCCCACTATAGGAACCATCCTCCCCACATCCACTCTGTCTGTATCCTCTTGTCCTAGACACCTCCACTATATGATACATCCTCTCCACATCCACTCTATTTGTTCCGTCTGGTCCTAGACTCCCCCACTAGAGGAAACATCCTCTCCACATCCACTCTGTCTGTGTCCTCTGGTCCTAGACTCCCCCAACTATAGGAAACAACTTCTCCACATCCACTCTATCTGTGTCCTCTGGACCTAGACCCCCCCACCATCGGAACCATCCTCTCCACATCCACTCTATCTATGTCCTCTGGTCCTAGACTCCCCCACTGTAGGAACCATACTCTCCACTTCCACTCTATCTGTGTTCTATGGTCCTAGACGTCCCCACTATAGGTAACATCCTATCCACATCCACTCTATCTCTGTCCTCTGGTCCTATACCCACCCACCAATAGGAACCATCCTCTCCAGATCCACTCTATCTGTGTCCTCTGGTCCTAGACTGCCCCAGTATAGGAACCCCCACTATAGGAACCATCCTCCCCACATCCACTCTGTCTGTGTCCTCTTGTCCTAGACACCTCCACTCTATGATACATCCTCTCCACATCCACTCTATCTGTGTCCTCTGGTCCTAGACTCCCCCAATATAGGAACCATCCTCTCCACATCCCGTCTGTCTGTGTCCTCTGGTCCTAGACTCCCCCACTATAGGAAACATCCTCTCCACATCCACTCTATCTGTGTCCTCTGGTCCTAGACTCCCCCACTATAGGAAACATCCTCTCCACATCCAGTCTATCTGTGCCCTGAGGTCCTAGATTCCCCCACTATAGGAAACATCCTCTCCACATCCACTCTCTCTGTGTCCTCTGGTCCTAGACTCCCCCACAGTATAGGAAGTATCCTCTCCACATCCACTCTATCTGTGTCCTCTGGTTCTAGACTCCCCCAACTATAGGAAACAACTTCTCCGCATCCACTCTATCTGTGTCCTCTGGACCTAGACCCCCCCACCATCGGATCCATCCTCTCCACATCCACTCTATCTATGTCCTCTGGTCCTAGACGCCCCCACTATAGGAACCATCCTCTCCACATCCTCTCTATCTATTTCCTCTGGTCCTAGACTCCCCCACACTATAGGATCCATCCTCTCCACTTCCACTCTATCTGTGTTCTATGGTCCTAGACGTCCCCACTATAGGTAACATCCTATCCACATCCACTCTATCTCTGTCCTCTGGTCCTATACCCACCCAGCATAGGAACCATTCTCTCCAGATCCACTCTATCTGTGTCCTCTTGTCCTAGACCCCCCCACCATCGGATCCATCCTCTCCACATCCACTCTATCTATGTCCTCTGGTCCTAGACTCCCCCACTATAGGAACCATCCTCTCCACATCCTCTCTATCTATTTCCTCTGATCCTAGACTCTCCCACACTATAGGAACGCTTCCTCTCCAGTTCCACTCTATCTGTGTCCTCTGGTCCTAGACTGCCCCAGTATAGGAACCCCCACTATAGGAAACATCTTCTCCACATCCACTCTATCTGTGTCTTCTGTTCCTTGACCCCCCACTACAGGAAACATCCTCTCCACATCCACTCTATCTGTGTCCTCTGGTCCTAGACTCCCCCACTATAGGATCCATCCTCTCCAAATCCACTCTGTCTATGTCCTCTGGTCCTAGACTCCCCCATTATAGGAAACATCCTCTCCACATCCACTCTATCTGTGTCCTCTGGTCCTAGACTCCCCGACACTATAGGATCAATCCTCTCCACTTCCACTCTATCTGTGTCCTCTGGTCCTAGACTCCCCCACCATAAGATCCATCCTCTCCAAATCCACTCTGTCTATGTCCTCTGGTCCTAGACTCCCCCACTATAGGAAACATCCTCTCCACATCCACTCTATCTGTGTCCTCTGGTCCTAGACTCCCCGACACTATAGGATCAATCCTCTCCACTTCCACTCTATCTGTGTCCTCTGGTCCTAGACTCCCCAACACTATAGGATCAATCCTCTCCACATCCACTCTATCTGTGCCCTCTGGTCCTAGACTCCCCCACGAGAGGAAACATCCTCTCCAAATCCACTCTATCTGTGTCTTCTGTTCCTAGACCCCCCACTACAGGAAACATCCTCTCCACATCCACTCTATCTGTGTCCTCTGGTCCTAGACTCCCCGACACTATAGGATCAATCCTCTCCACTTCCACTCTATCTGTGTCCTCTGGTCCTAGACTCCCCCACCATAGGATCCATCCTCTCCAAATCCACTCTATCTATGTCCTCTGGTCCTAGACTCCCCCACACTATAGGAAACATCCACTCCACATCCACTCTATCTGTGTCCTCTGGTCCTAGACTCTCCCTCTCTATAGGAACACATTCTCTCCAGATCCACTCTATCTGTGTCCTCTGGTCCTAGACTCCCCCAATATAGGAACCATCCTCCCCACATCCCGTCTGTCTGTGCCCTCTGGTCCTAGACTCCCCCACTATAGGAAACATCCTCTCCACATCCACTCTATCTGTGTCCTCTGGTCCTAGACTCCCCCACTATAGGAAACATCCTCTCCACATCCAGTCTATCTGTGCCCTGAGGTCCTAGATTCCCCCACTATAGGAAACATCCTCTCCACATCCACTCTCTCTGTGTCCTCTGGTCCTAGACTCCCCCACAGTATAGGAAGTATCCTCTCCACATCCACTCTATCTGTGTCCTCTGGTTCTAGACTCCCCCACACTATAGGAAACATCCACTCCACATCCACTCTATCTGTGTCCTCTGGTCCTAGACCCCCACTATAGGAAACATCCTCTCCACTTCGACTCTATCTGTGTCCTCTGGTCCTTTACTCCCCCACACTATAGGAAACATCCACTCCACATCCACTCTATCTGTGTCCTCTGGTCCTAGACTCTCCCTCTCTATAGGAACACATTCTCTCCAGATCCACTCTATCTGTGTCCTCTTGTCCTAGACTCCCCACTATTGGAAACATCCTCTCCACATCCACTCTATCTGTGCCCTCTGGTCCTGGACTCCCCCCACTATAGGAAACATCCTCTCCACATCCACTCTATCTGTCTCCTCTGGTCCTAGACCCCCCACTATTGGAAACATCCTCTCCACATCCACTCTATCTGTGAGCTCTGGTCCTTGACTCTCCCACTATAGGAAACATCCTCTCCACATCTACTCTATCTGAGTTCTCTTGTCCTAGACACCCCCACTATAGGAACCATCCTCCCCACATCCACTCTGTCTGTATCCTCTTGTCCTAGACACCTCCACTATATGATACATCCTCTCCACATCCACTCTATTTGTTCCGTCTGGTCCTAGACTCCCCCACTAGAGGAAACATCCTCTCCACATCCACTCTGTCTGTGTCCTCTGGTCCTAGACTCCCCCAACTATAGGAAACAACTTCTCCACATCCACTCTATCTGTGTCCTCTGGACCTAGACCCCCCCACCATCGGAACCATCCTCTCCACATCCACTCTATCTATGTCCTCTGGTCCTAGACTCCCCCACTGTAGGAACCATACTCTCCACTTCCACTCTATCTGTGTTCTATGGTCCTAGACGTCCCCACTATAGGTAACATCCTATCCACATCCACTCTATCTCTGTCCTCTGGTCCTATACCCACCCACCAATAGGAACCATCCTCTCCAGATCCACTCTATCTGTGTCCTCTGGTCCTAGACTGCCCCAGTATAGGAACCCCCACTATAGGAACCATCCTCCCCACATCCACTCTGTCTGTGTCCTCTTGTCCTAGACACCTCCACTCTATGATACATCCTCTCCACATCCACTCTATCTGTGTCCTCTGGTCCTAGACTCCCCCAATATAGGAACCATCCTCTCCACATCCCGTCTGTCTGTGTCCTCTGGTCCTAGACTCCCCCACTATAGGAAACATCCTCTCCACATCCACTCTATCTGTGTCCTCTGGTCCTAGACTCCCCCACTATAGGAAACATCCTCTCCACATCCAGTCTATCTGTGCCCTGAGGTCCTAGATTCCCCCACTATAGGAAACATCCTCTCCACATCCACTCTCTCTGTGTCCTCTGGTCCTAGACTCCCCCACAGTATAGGAAGTATCCTCTCCACATCCACTCTATCTGTGTCCTCTGGTTCTAGACTCCCCCAACTATAGGAAACAACTTCTCCGCATCCACTCTATCTGTGTCCTCTGGACCTAGACCCCCCCACCATCGGATCCATCCTCTCCACATCCACTCTATCTATGTCCTCTGGTCCTAGACGCCCCCACTATAGGAACCATCCTCTCCACATCCTCTCTATCTATTTCCTCTGGTCCTAGACTCCCCCACACTATAGGATCCATCCTCTCCACTTCCACTCTATCTGTGTTCTATGGTCCTAGACGTCCCCACTATAGGTAACATCCTATCCACATCCACTCTATCTCTGTCCTCTGGTCCTATACCCACCCAGCATAGGAACCATTCTCTCCAGATCCACTCTATCTGTGTCCTCTTGTCCTAGACCCCCCCACCATCGGATCCATCCTCTCCACATCCACTCTATCTATGTCCTCTGGTCCTAGACTCCCCCACTATAGGAACCATCCTCTCCACATCCTCTCTATCTATTTCCTCTGATCCTAGACTCTCCCACACTATAGGAACGCTTCCTCTCCAGTTCCACTCTATCTGTGTCCTCTGGTCCTAGACTGCCCCAGTATAGGAACCCCCACTATAGGAAACATCTTCTCCACATCCACTCTATCTGTGTCTTCTGTTCCTTGACCCCCCACTACAGGAAACATCCTCTCCACATCCACTCTATCTGTGTCCTCTGGTCCTAGACTCCCCCACTATAGGATCCATCCTCTCCAAATCCACTCTGTCTATGTCCTCTGGTCCTAGACTCCCCCATTATAGGAAACATCCTCTCCACATCCACTCTATCTGTGTCCTCTGGTCCTAGACTCCCCGACACTATAGGATCAATCCTCTCCACTTCCACTCTATCTGTGTCCTCTGGTCCTAGACTCCCCCACCATAAGATCCATCCTCTCCAAATCCACTCTGTCTATGTCCTCTGGTCCTAGACTCCCCCACTATAGGAAACATCCTCTCCACATCCACTCTATCTGTGTCCTCTGGTCCTAGACTCCCCGACACTATAGGATCAATCCTCTCCACTTCCACTCTATCTGTGTCCTCTGGTCCTAGACTCCCCAACACTATAGGATCAATCCTCTCCACATCCACTCTATCTGTGCCCTCTGGTCCTAGACTCCCCCACGAGAGGAAACATCCTCTCCAAATCCACTCTATCTGTGTCTTCTGTTCCTAGACCCCCCACTACAGGAAACATCCTCTCCACATCCACTCTATCTGTGTCCTCTGGTCCTAGACTCCCCGACACTATAGGATCAATCCTCTCCACTTCCACTCTATCTGTGTCCTCTGGTCCTAGACTCCCCCACCATAGGATCCATCCTCTCCAAATCCACTCTATCTATGTCCTCTGGTCCTAGACTCCCCCACACTATAGGAAACATCCACTCCACATCCACTCTATCTGTGTCCTCTGGTCCTAGACTCTCCCTCTCTATAGGAACACATTCTCTCCAGATCCACTCTATCTGTGTCCTCTGGTCCTAGACTCCCCCAATATAGGAACCATCCTCCCCACATCCCGTCTGTCTGTGCCCTCTGGTCCTAGACTCCCCCACTATAGGAAACATCCTCTCCACATCCACTCTATCTGTGTCCTCTGGTCCTAGACTCCCCCACTATAGGAAACATCCTCTCCACATCCAGTCTATCTGTGCCCTGAGGTCCTAGATTCCCCCACTATAGGAAACATCCTCTCCACATCCACTCTCTCTGTGTCCTCTGGTCCTAGACTCCCCCACAGTATAGGAAGTATCCTCTCCACATCCACTCTATCTGTGTCCTCTGGTTCTAGACTCCCCCACACTATAGGAAACATCCACTCCACATCCACTCTATCTGTGTCCTCTGGTCCTAGACCCCCACTATAGGAAACATCCTCTCCACTTCGACTCTATCTGTGTCCTCTGGTCCTTTACTCCCCCACACTATAGGAAACATCCACTCCACATCCACTCTATCTGTGTCCTCTGGTCCTAGACTCTCCCTCTCTATAGGAACACATTCTCTCCAGATCCACTCTATCTGTGTCCTCTTGTCCTAGACTCCCCACTATTGGAAACATCCTCTCCACATCCACTCTATCTGTGCCCTCTGGTCCTGGACTCCCCCCACTATAGGAAACATCCTCTCCACATCCACTCTATCTGTCTCCTCTGGTCCTAGACCCCCCACTATTGGAAACATCCTCTCCACGTCCACTCTATCTGTGTCCTCTGGTCCTAGACTCCCCGACACTATAGGATCAATCCTCTCCACTTCCACTCTATCTGTGTCCTCTGGTCCTAGACTCCCCGACACTATAGGATCAATCCTCTCCACATCCACTCTATCTGTGCCCTCTGGTCCTAGACTCCCCCACGAGAGGAAACATCCTCTCCACATCCACTCTATCTGTGTCCTCTGGTCTTAGACTCCCCGACACTATAGTATCAATCCTCTCCACTTCCACTCTATCTGTGCCCTCTGGACCTAGACTCCGCCACGAGAGGAAAAATCCTCTCCACATCCACTCTATCTGTGTCCACTGGTCCTAGACTCACCCACTACAGGAAACATCCTCTCCACATCCACTCTATCTGTGAGCTCTGGTCCTTGACTCTCCCACTATAGGAAACATCCTCTCCACATCTACTCTATCTGAGTTCTCTTGTCCTAGACACCCCCACTATAGGAACCATCCTCCCCACATCCACTCTGTCTGTATCCTCTTGTCCTAGACACCTCCACTATATGATACATCCTCTCCACATCCACTCTATTTGTTCCGTCTGGTCCTAGACTCCCCCACTAGAGGAAACATCCTCTCCACATCCACTCTGTCTGTGTCCTCTGGTCCTAGACTCCCCCAACTATAGGAAACAACTTCTCCACATCCACTCTATCTGTGTCCTCTGGACCTAGACCCCCCCACCATCGGAACCATCCTCTCCACATCCACTCTATCTATGTCCTCTGGTCCTAGACTCCCCCACTGTAGGAACCATACTCTCCACTTCCACTCTATCTGTGTTCTATGGTCCTAGACGTCCCCACTATAGGTAACATCCTATCCACATCCACTCTATCTCTGTCCTCTGGTCCTATACCCACCCACCAATAGGAACCATCCTCTCCAGATCCACTCTATCTGTGTCCTCTGGTCCTAGACCACCCCACCATAGGATCCATCCTCTCCACATCCACTCTATCTGTGTCCTCTTGTCCTAGACCCCCCCACCATCGGATCCATCCTCTCCACATCCACTCTATCTATGTCCTCTGGTCCTAGACTCCCCCACTATTGGAACCATCCTCTCCACATCCTCTCTATCTATTTCCTCTGATCCTAGACTCCCCCACACTATAGGAAACATCCTTTCCACATCCATTCTATCTGTGTCTTCTGGTCCTAGACTCTCCCACACTATAGGAACACATCCTCTCCAGTTCCACTCTATCTGTGTCCTCTGGTCCTAGACTGCCCCAGTATAGGAACCCCCACTATAGGAAACATCTTCTCCACATCCACTCTATCTGTGTCATCTGTTCCTTGACCCCCCACTACAGGAAACATCCTCTCCACATCCACTCTATCTGTGTCCTCTGGTCCTAGACTCCCCTACTATAGGATCCATCCTCTCCAAATCCAGTCTGTCTATGTCCTCTGGTCCTAGACTCCCCCACTATAGGAAACATCCTCTCCACATCCACTCTATCTGTGTCCTCTGGTCCTAGACTCCCCGAAACTATAGGATCAATCCTCTCCACTTCCACTCTATCTGTGTCCTCTGGTCCTAGACTCCCCCACGAGAGGAAACATCCGCTCCACATCCACTCTATCTGTGTCCTCTGGTCCTAGACTCCCCGACACTATAGGATCAATCCTCTCCACTTCCACTCTATCTGTGTCCTCTGGTCCTAGACTCCCCAACACTATAGGATCAATCCTCTCCACATCCACTCCATCTGTGCCCTCTGGTCCTAGACTCCCCCACGAGAGGAAACATCCTCTCCACATCCACTCTATCTGTGTCTTCTGTTCCTAGACCCCCCTCTACAGGAAACATCCTCTCCACATCCACTCTATCTGTGTCCTCTGGTCCTAGACTCCCCGACACTATAGGATCAATCCTCTCCACTTCCACTCTATCTGTGTCCTCTGGTCCTAGACTCCCCCACCATAGGATCCATCCTCTCCAAATCCACTCTATCTATGTCCTCTGGTCCTAGACTCCCCCACACTATAGGAAACATCCACTCCACATCCACTCTATCTGTGTCCTCTGGTCCTAGACTCTCCCTCTCTATAGGAACACATTCTCTCCAGATCCACTCTATCTGTGTCCTCTGGTCCTAGACTCCCCCAATATAGGAACCATCTTCTCCACATCCCGTCTGTCTGTGTCCTCTGGTCCTAGACTCCCCCACTATAGGAAACATCCTCTCCACATCCACTCTGTCTGTTTCCTCTGGTCCTAGACTCCCCCACTATAGGAAACATCCTCTCCACATCCAGTCTATCTGTGCCCTGAGGTCCTAGATTCCCCCACTATAGGAAACATCCTCTCCACATCCACTCTCTCTGTGTCCTCTGGTCCTAGACTCCCCCACAGTATAGGAAGTATCCTCTCCACATCCACTCTATCTGTGTCCTCTGGTTCTAGACCCCCACTATAGGAAACATCCTCTCCACTTCGACTCTATCTGTGTCCTCTGGTCCTATACTCCCCACACTATAGGAAACATCCACTCCACATCCACTCTATCTGTGTCCTCTGGTCCTAGACTCTCCCTCTCTATAGGAACACATTCTCTCCAGATCCACTCTATCTGTGTCCTCTTGTCCTAGACTCCCCACTATTGGAAACATCCTCTCCACATCCACTCTATCTGTGCCCTCTGGTCCTGGACTCCCCCCACTATAGGAAACATCCTCTCCACATCCACTCTATCTGTCTCCTCTGGTCCTAGACCCCCCACTATTGGAAACATCCTCTCCACATCCACTCTATCTGTGTCCTCTGGTCCTAGACTCCCCGACACTATAGGATCAATCCTCTCCACTTCCACTCTATCTGTGTCCTCTGGTCCTAGACTCCCCGACACTATAGGATCAATCCTCTCCACATCCACTCTATCTGTGCCCTCTGGTCCTAGACTCCCCCACGAGAGGAAACATCCTCTCCACATCCACTCTATCTGTGTCCACTGGTCCTAGACTCACCCACTACAGGAAACATCCTCTCCACATCCACTCTATCTGTGAGCTCTGGTCCTTGACTCTCCCACTATAGGAAACATCCTCTCCACATCTACTCTATCTGAGTTCTCTTGTCCTAGACACCCCCACTATAGGAACCATCCTCCCCACATCCACTCTGTCTGTATCCTCTTGTCCTAGACACCTCCACTATATGATACATCCTCTCCACATCCACTCTATTTGTTCCGTCTGGTCCTAGACTCCCCCACTAGAGGAAACATCCTCTCCACATCCACTCTATCTATGTCCTATGGTCCTAGACTCCCCCACTGTAGGAACCATCCTCTCCACTTCCACTCTATCTGTGTTCTATGGTCCTAGACGTCCCCACTATAGGTAACATCCTATCCACATCCACTCTATCTCTGTCCTCTGGTCCTATACCCACCCACCATAGGAACCATCCTCTCCAGATCCACTCTATCTGTGTCCTCTGGTCCTAGACCACCCAACCATAGGATCCATCCTCTCCACATCCACTCTATCTGTGTCCTCTGGTCCTAGACTCCCCCACTATAGGAAACATCCTCTCCACATCCACTCTATCTGTGTCCTCTGGTCCTAGACTCACCCACACTCTAGGATCCATCCTCTCCAGATCCACTCTATCTGTGTCCTCTGGTCCTAGACTCACCCACACTCTAGGAAACATGCTCTCCAAAACCACTCTATCTGTGTCCTCTGGTCCTAGACTCCCCCACTTTTGGAACCATCCTCTCCACATCCACCCTGTCTGTGTGCTCTGGTCCTAGACTCCTCCACTATATGATACATCCTCTCCACATCCACTCTATCTGTGCGCTCTGGTCCTAGACTCCCCCACTATAGGAAACATCCTCTCCACATCCACTCTAACTGTGCCCTCTCGTCCTAGACTCCCCCATTATAGGAAGCATCCACTCCACATCCACTCTATCTGTGTCCTCTGGTCCTAGACTCCCCCACAGTATAGGAAGTATCCTCTCCACATCCACTCTATCTGTGTCCTCTGGTTCTAGACACCCCCACACTATAGGAAGCATCCTCTCCACATCCACTCTATCTGTGTCCTCTGGTCCTAGACCCCCCACTATTGGAAACATCCTCTCCACATCCACTCTATCTGTGCCCTCTGGTCCTGGACTCCCCCCACTATAGGAAACATCTACTCCACATCCACTCTATCTGTGTCTTCTGGGCCTAGACCCCCCCACCATAGGATCCATCCTCTCCAGATCCAATCTATCTATGTCCTCTGGTCCTAGACACCCCCACACTATGGGAAACATCCTCTCCACATCCACTCTATCTGTGTCCTGTCGTCCTAGGCTCTCCCACACTATGGGAAACAACTTCTCCACATCCACTCTATCTGTGTCCTCAGGTCCTAGACTCTCCCTCACTATAGGAACACATCCTCTCCAGATGCACTCAATCTGTGTCCTCTGGTCCTAGACTCCCCCACTATATGAAACATCCTGTCCACATCCACTCTATCTGTGCCCTCTGGTCCTAGACACACCCACTACAGGAAACATCCTCTCCACATGTACTCTGTCTGTGTCCTCAGCTCCTAGACTCCCCCACTAAAGGAAACATCCTCTCCACATCTACTCTATCTGTGTTCTCTTGTCCTAGACTCCCCCACTATAGGAACCATCCTCTCCACATCCACTCTGTCTGTGTCCTCTTGTCCTAGACACCTCCACTATAGGAAACATCCTCTCCACCTCCACTCTATCTGTGTCCTCTGGTCCCAAGCTCCCCCACTATAGGAAACATCCTCTCCACATCCACCCTGTCTCTGTGCTCTGGTCCTAGAGTCCTCCACTATATGATACATTCTCTCCACATCCACTCTATCTGTGCGCTCTGGTCCTAGACTCCCCCACAGTATAGGAAGCATCCACTCCACATCCACTCTATCTGTGTCCTCTGGTCCTAGACCCCCAATGTAGGAAACATCCTCTCCACTTCGACTCTATCTGTGTCCTCTGGTCCTATACTCCCCCACACTATGGGAAACATCCACTCCACATCCACTCTATCTGTGTCATCTGGTCCTAGACTCCCCCAATATAGGAAGCATCCTCTCCACATCCACTCTACCTGTCTCCTCTGGTCCTAGACCCCCCACTATTGGAAACATCCTCTCCACATCCACTCTATCTGTGCCCTCTGGTCCTGGACTCCCTCCACTATAGGAAACATCTACTCCACATCCACTCAATCTGTGTCTTCTGGTCCTAGACCCCCCCCATCATAGGATCCATTCTCTCCAGATCCAATCTACCTATGTCCTCTGGTCCTAGACTCCCCCACACTATAGGAAACATCCTCTCCACATCCACTCTATCTGTGTCCTCTCGTCCTAGGCTCCCCCACACTATAGGAAACATCTTCTCCACATCCACTCTATCTGTGTCCTCAGGTCCTAGACTCTCCCTCACTATAGGAACACATCCTCTCCAGATGCACTCAATCTGTGTCCTCTGGTCCTAGACTCCCACACTATATGAAACATCCTCTCCACATCCACTCTATCTGTGCCCTCTGGTCCTAGACTCCCCCACGAGAGGAAACATCCTCTCCACATCCACTCTATCTGTGTCCACTGGTCCTAGACACACCCACTACAGGAAACATCCTCTCCACATCCACTCTGTCTGTGTCCTCAGCTCCTAGACTCCCCCACTATAGGAAACATCCTCTCCACATCTACTCTATCTGTGTTCTCTTGTCCTAGACTCCCCCACTATAGGAACCATCCTCTCCACATCCACTCTGTCTGTGTCCTCTTGTCCCAGACACCTCCACTATATGATACATCCTCTCCACATCCACTCTATTTGCTCCCTCTGGTCCTAGACTCCCCCACTATAGGAAACATCCTCTCCACCTCCACTCTATCTGTGTCCTCTGGTCCCAAACTCCCCCACTATAGGAAACATCCTCTCCACATCCACTCTATCTGTGTCCTCTGGTCCTAGACCCACCCACCATAGGAACCATCCTCTCCACATCCACTCTATCTGTGTCCTCTGGTCCTAGACTCCCCCAACTACAGGAAACAACTTCTCCACATCCACTCTATCTGTGTCCTCTGGACCTAGAACACCCCACCATCGGATCCATCCTCTCCACATCCACTCTATCTATGTCCTCTGGTCCTAGACTCCCCCACTATAGGAACCATCCTCTCCACATCCTCTCTATCTATTTCCTCTGATCCTAGACTCCCCCACACTATAGGAAAAATCCTCTCCACATCCAGTCTATCTGTGTCCTCTGATCCTAGACTCCCCCACTATAGGAACCATCCTCTCCACATCCGCTCTCTGTGTGCCCTCTTGTCCTAGACCACCACTATAGGAAACATCTTCTCCACATCCATTCTATCTGTGTCTTCTGGTCCTAGACTCTCCCACACTATAGGAACACATCCTCTCCAGATCCACTCTATCTGTGTCCTCTGGTCCTAGACTGCCCCACTATAGGAAACATCTTCTCCACATCCACTCTATCTGTGTCTTCTGTTCCTAGACCCCCCCACCATAGGATCCATCCTCTCCAAATCCACTCTATCTATTTCCTCTGGTCCTAGACTCCCCCACACTATAGGATCCATCCTCTCCACTTCCACTCTATCTGTGTTCTATGGTCCTAGACGTCCCCACTATAGGTAACATCCTATCCACATCCACTCTATCTCTGTCCTCTGGTCCTATACCGACCCACCATAGGAACCATCCTCTTCAGATCCACTCTGTCTGTGTCCTCTGTTCCTAGTCCACCCCACCATAGGATCCATCCTCTCCATATCCACTCTATCTGTGTCCTCTGGTCCTAGACTCACCCACACTCTAGGAAACATGCTCTCCACATCCACTCTATCTGTGTCCTCTGGACCTAGACCCCCCCACCATCGGATCCATCCTCTCCACATCCACTCTATCTGTGCCCTCTGGTCCTAGACTCCCCCACTATAGGAACCATCCTCTCCACATCCTCTCTATCTATTTCCTCTGATCCTAGACTCCCCCACACTATAGGAAACATCCTCTCCACATCCATTCTATCTGTGTCTTCTGGTCCTAGACTCTCCCACACTATAGGAACACATCCTCTCCAGATCCACTTTATCTGTGTCCTCTGGTCCTAGACTGCCCCAGTATAGGAACCCCCACTATAGGAACCATCCTCCCCACATCCACTCTGTCTGTGTCCTCTTGTCCTAGACACCTCCACTCTATGATACATCCTCTCCACATCCACTCTATCTGTGTCCTCTGGTCCTAGACTCCCCCAATATAGGAACCATCCTCTCCACATCCCGTCTGTCTGTGTCCTCTGGTCCTAGACTCCCCCACTATAGGAAACATCCTCTCCACATCCACTCTATCTGTGTCCTCTGGTCCTAGACTCACCCACACTCTAGGAAACATGCTCTCCACATCCACTCTATCTGTGTCCTCTGGACCTAGACCCCCCCACCATCGGATCCATCCTCTCCACATCCACTCTATCTGTGCCCTCTGGTCCTAGACTCCCCCACTATAGGAACCATCCTCTCCACATCCTCTCTATCTATTTCCTCTGATCCTAGACTCCCCCACACTATAGGAAACATCCTCTCCACATCCATTCTATCTGTGTCTTCTGGTCCTAGACTCTCCCACACTATAGGAACACATCCTCTCCAGATCCACTTTATCTGTGTCCTCTGGTCCTAGACTGCCCCAGTATAGGAACCCCCACTATAGGAACCATCCTCCCCACATCCACTCTGTCTGTGTCCTCTTGTCCTAGACACCTCCACTCTATGATACATCCTCTCCACATCCACTCTATCTGTGTCCTCTGGTCCTAGACTCCCCCAATATAGGAACCATCCTCTCCACATCCCGTCTGTCTGTGTCCTCTGGTCCTAGACTCCCCCACTATAGGAAACATCCTCTCCACATCCACTCTATCTGTGTCCTCTGGTCCTAGACTCCCCCACTATAGGAAACATCCTCTCCACATCCAGTCTATCTGTGCCCTGAGGTCCTAGATTCCCCCACTATAGGAAACATCCTCTCCACATCCACTCTCTCTGTGTCCTCTGGTCCTAGACTCCCCCACAGTATAGGAAGTATCCTCTCCGCATCCACTCTATCTGTGTCCTCTGGACCTAGACCCCCCCACCATCGGATCCATCCTCTCCACATCCACTCTATCTATGTCCTCTGGTCCTAGACGCCCCCACTATAGGAACCATCCTCTCCACATCCTCTCTATCTATTTCCTCTGGTCCTAGACTCCCCCACACTATAGGATCCATCCTCTCCACTTCCACTCTATCTGTGTTCTATGGTCCTAGACGTCCCCACTATAGGTAACATCCTATCCACATCCACTCTATCTCTGTCCTCTGGTCCTATACCCACCCAGCATAGGAACCATTCTCTCCAGATCCACTCTATCTGTGTCCTCTTGTCCTAGACCCCCCCACCATCGGATCCATCCTCTCCACATCCACTCTATCTATGTCCTCTGGTCCTAGACTCCCCCACTAAAGGAACCATCCTCTCCACATCCTCTCTATCTATTTCCTCTGATCCTAGACTCTCCCACACTATAGGAACGCTTCCTCTCCAGTTCCACTCTATCTGTGTCCTCTGGTCCTAGACTGCCCCAGTATAGGAACCCCCACTATAGGAAACATCTTCTCCACATCCACTCTATCTGTGTCTTCTGTTCCTTGACCCCCCACTACAGGAAACATCCTCTCCACATCCACTCTATCTGTGTCCTCTGGTCCTAGACTCCCCCACTATAGGATCCATCCTCTCCAAATCCACTCTGTCTATGTCCTCTGGTCCTAGACTCCCCCATTATAGGAAACATCCTCTCCACATCCACTCTATCTGTGTCCTCTGGTCCTAGACTCCCCGACACTATAGGATCAATCCTCTCCACTTCCACTCTATCTGTGTCCTCTGGTCCTAGACTCCCCCACCATAAGATCCATCCTCTCCAAATCCACTCTGTCTATGTCCTCTGGTCCTAGACTCCCCCACTATAGGAAACATCCTCTCCACATCCACTCTATCTGTGTCCTCTGGTCCTAGACTCCCCGACACTATAGGATCAATCCTCTCCACTTCCACTCTATCTGTGTCCTCTGGTCCTAGACTCCCCAACACTATAGGATCAATCCTCTCCACATCCACTCTATCTGTGCCCTCTGGTCCTAGACTCCCCCACGAGAGGAAACATCCTCTCCAAATCCACTCTATCTGTGTCTTCTGTTCCTAGACCCCCCACTACAGGAAACATCCTCTCCACATCCACTCTATCTGTGTCCTCTGGTCCTAGACTCCCCGACACTATAGGATCAATCCTCTCCACTTCCACTCTATCTGTGTCCTCTGGTCCTAGACTCCCCCACCATAGGATCCATCCTCTCCAAATCCACTCTATCTATGTCCTCTGGTCCTAGACTCCCCCACACTATAGGAAACATCCACTCCACATCCACTCTATCTGTGTCCTCTGGTCCTAGACTCTCCCTCTCTATAGGAACACATTCTCTCCAGATCCACTCTATCTGTGTCCTCTGGTCCTAGACTCCCCCAATATAGGAACCATCCTCCCCACATCCCGTCTGTCTGTGCCCTCTGGTCCTAGACTCCCCCACTATAGGAAACATCCTCTCCACATCCACTCTATCTGTGTCCTCTGGTCCTAGACTCCCCCACTATAGGAAACATCCTCTCCACATCCAGTCTATCTGTGCCCTGAGGTCCTAGATTCCCCCACTATAGGAAACATCCTCTCCACATCCACTCTCTCTGTGTCCTCTGGTCCTAGACTCCCCCACAGTATAGGAAGTATCCTCTCCACATCCACTCTATCTGTGTCCTCTGGTTCTAGACTCCCCCACACTATAGGAAACATCCACTCCACATCCACTCTATCTGTGTCCTCTGGTCCTAGACCCCCACTATAGGAAACATCCTCTCCACTTCGACTCTATCTGTGTCCTCTGGTCCTTTACTCCCCCACACTATAGGAAACATCCACTCCACATCCACTCTATCTGTGTCCTCTGGTCCTAGACTCTCCCTCTCTATAGGAACACATTCTCTCCAGATCCACTCTATCTGTGTCCTCTTGTCCTAGACTCCCCACTATTGGAAACATCCTCTCCACATCCACTCTATCTGTGCCCTCTGGTCCTGGACTCCCCCCACTATAGGAAACATCCTCTCCACATCCACTCTATCTGTCTCCTCTGGTCCTAGACCCCCCACTATTGGAAACATCCTCTCCACGTCCACTCTATCTGTGTCCTCTGGTCCTAGACTCCCCGACACTATAGGATCAATCCTCTCCACTTCCACTCTATCTGTGTCCTCTGGTCCTAGACTCCCCGACACTATAGGATCAATCCTCTCCACATCCACTCTATCTGTGCCCTCTGGTCCTAGACTCCCCCACGAGAGGAAACATCCTCTCCACATCCACTCTATCTGTGTCCTCTGGTCTTAGACTCCCCGACACTATAGTATCAATCCTCTCCACTTCCACTCTATCTGTGCCCTCTGGACCTAGACTCCGCCACGAGAGGAAAAATCCTCTCCACATCCACTCTATCTGTGTCCACTGGTCCTAGACTCACCCACTACAGGAAACATCCTCTCCACATCCACTCTATCTGTGAGCTCTGGTCCTTGACTCTCCCACTATAGGAAACATCCTCTCCACATCTACTCTATCTGAGTTCTCTTGTCCTAGACACCCCCACTATAGGAACCATCCTCCCCACATCCACTCTGTCTGTATCCTCTTGTCCTAGACACCTCCACTATATGATACATCCTCTCCACATCCACTCTATTTGTTCCGTCTGGTCCTAGACTCCCCCACTAGAGGAAACATCCTCTCCACATCCACTCTGTCTGTGTCCTCTGGTCCTAGACTCCCCCAACTATAGGAAACAACTTCTCCACATCCACTCTATCTGTGTCCTCTGGACCTAGACCCCCCCACCATCGGAACCATCCTCTCCACATCCACTCTATCTATGTCCTCTGGTCCTAGACTCCCCCACTGTAGGAACCATACTCTCCACTTCCACTCTATCTGTGTTCTATGGTCCTAGACGTCCCCACTATAGGTAACATCCTATCCACATCCACTCTATCTCTGTCCTCTGGTCCTATACCCACCCACCAATAGGAACCATCCTCTCCAGATCCACTCTATCTGTGTCCTCTGGTCCTAGACCACCCCACCATAGGATCCATCCTCTCCACATCCACTCTATCTGTGTCCTCTTGTCCTAGACCCCCCCACCATCGGATCCATCCTCTCCACATCCACTCTATCTATGTCCTCTGGTCCTAGACTCCCCCACTATTGGAACCATCCTCTCCACATCCTCTCTATCTATTTCCTCTGATCCTAGACTCCCCCACACTATAGGAAACATCCTTTCCACATCCATTCTATCTGTGTCTTCTGGTCCTAGACTCTCCCACACTATAGGAACACATCCTCTCCAGTTCCACTCTATCTGTGTCCTCTGGTCCTAGACTGCCCCAGTATAGGAACCCCCACTATAGGAAACATCTTCTCCACATCCACTCTATCTGTGTCATCT
Source organism: Hypanus sabinus (assembly GCF_030144855.1). Taxonomy (NCBI): domain Eukaryota; kingdom Metazoa; phylum Chordata; class Chondrichthyes; order Myliobatiformes; family Dasyatidae; genus Hypanus; species Hypanus sabinus. The sequence continues at coordinate 115,230 of NW_026779058.1, read as the reverse complement.
GTTCCTTGACCCCCCACTACAGGAAACATCCTCTCCACATCCACTCTATCTGTGTCCTCTGGTCCTAGACTCCCCTACTATAGGATCCATCCTCTCCAAATCCAGTCTGTCTATGTCCTCTGGTCCTAGACTCCCCCACTATAGGAAACATCCTCTCCACATCCACTCTATCTGTGTCCTCTGGTCCTAGACTCCCCGAAACTATAGGATCAATCCTCTCCACTTCCACTCTATCTGTGTCCTCTGGTCCTAGACTCCCCCACGAGAGGAAACATCCGCTCCACATCCACTCTATCTGTGTCCTCTGGTCCTAGACTCCCCGACACTATAGGATCAATCCTCTCCACTTCCACTCTATCTGTGTCCTCTGGTCCTAGACTCCCCAACACTATAGGATCAATCCTCTCCACATCCACTCCATCTGTGCCCTCTGGTCCTAGACTCCCCCACGAGAGGAAACATCCTCTCCACATCCACTCTATCTGTGTCTTCTGTTCCTAGACCCCCCTCTACAGGAAACATCCTCTCCACATCCACTCTATCTGTGTCCTCTGGTCCTAGACTCCCCGACACTATAGGATCAATCCTCTCCACTTCCACTCTATCTGTGTCCTCTGGTCCTAGACTCCCCCACCATAGGATCCATCCTCTCCAAATCCACTCTATCTATGTCCTCTGGTCCTAGACTCCCCCACACTATAGGAAACATCCACTCCACATCCACTCTATCTGTGTCCTCTGGTCCTAGACTCTCCCTCTCTATAGGAACACATTCTCTCCAGATCCACTCTATCTGTGTCCTCTGGTCCTAGACTCCCCCAATATAGGAACCATCTTCTCCACATCCCGTCTGTCTGTGTCCTCTGGTCCTAGACTCCCCCACTATAGGAAACATCCTCTCCACATCCACTCTGTCTGTTTCCTCTGGTCCTAGACTCCCCCACTATAGGAAACATCCTCTCCACATCCAGTCTATCTGTGCCCTGAGGTCCTAGATTCCCCCACTATAGGAAACATCCTCTCCACATCCACTCTCTCTGTGTCCTCTGGTCCTAGACTCCCCCACAGTATAGGAAGTATCCTCTCCACATCCACTCTATCTGTGTCCTCTGGTTCTAGACCCCCACTATAGGAAACATCCTCTCCACTTCGACTCTATCTGTGTCCTCTGGTCCTATACTCCCCACACTATAGGAAACATCCACTCCACATCCACTCTATCTGTGTCCTCTGGTCCTAGACTCTCCCTCTCTATAGGAACACATTCTCTCCAGATCCACTCTATCTGTGTCCTCTTGTCCTAGACTCCCCACTATTGGAAACATCCTCTCCACATCCACTCTATCTGTGCCCTCTGGTCCTGGACTCCCCCCACTATAGGAAACATCCTCTCCACATCCACTCTATCTGTCTCCTCTGGTCCTAGACCCCCCACTATTGGAAACATCCTCTCCACATCCACTCTATCTGTGTCCTCTGGTCCTAGACTCCCCGACACTATAGGATCAATCCTCTCCACTTCCACTCTATCTGTGTCCTCTGGTCCTAGACTCCCCGACACTATAGGATCAATCCTCTCCACATCCACTCTATCTGTGCCCTCTGGTCCTAGACTCCCCCACGAGAGGAAACATCCTCTCCACATCCACTCTATCTGTGTCCACTGGTCCTAGACTCACCCACTACAGGAAACATCCTCTCCACATCCACTCTATCTGTGAGCTCTGGTCCTTGACTCTCCCACTATAGGAAACATCCTCTCCACATCTACTCTATCTGAGTTCTCTTGTCCTAGACACCCCCACTATAGGAACCATCCTCCCCACATCCACTCTGTCTGTATCCTCTTGTCCTAGACACCTCCACTATATGATACATCCTCTCCACATCCACTCTATTTGTTCCGTCTGGTCCTAGACTCCCCCACTAGAGGAAACATCCTCTCCACATCCACTCTATCTATGTCCTATGGTCCTAGACTCCCCCACTGTAGGAACCATCCTCTCCACTTCCACTCTATCTGTGTTCTATGGTCCTAGACGTCCCCACTATAGGTAACATCCTATCCACATCCACTCTATCTCTGTCCTCTGGTCCTATACCCACCCACCATAGGAACCATCCTCTCCAGATCCACTCTATCTGTGTCCTCTGGTCCTAGACCACCCAACCATAGGATCCATCCTCTCCACATCCACTCTATCTGTGTCCTCTGGTCCTAGACTCACCCACACTCTAGGATCCATCCTCTCCAGATCCACTCTATCTGTGTCCTCTGGTCCTAGACTCACCCACACTCTAGGAAACATGCTCTCCAAAACCACTCTATCTGTGTCCTCTGGTCCTAGACTCCCCCACTTTTGGAACCATCCTCTCCACATCCACCCTGTCTGTGTGCTCTGGTCCTAGACTCCTCCACTATATGATACATCCTCTCCACATCCACTCTATCTGTGCGCTCTGGTCCTAGACTCCCCCACTATAGGAAACATCCTCTCCACATCCACTCTAACTGTGCCCTCTCGTCCTAGACTCCCCCATTATAGGAAGCATCCACTCCACATCCACTCTATCTGTGTCCTCTGGTCCTAGACTCCCCCACAGTATAGGAAGTATCCTCTCCACATCCACTCTATCTGTGTCCTCTGGTTCTAGACACCCCCACACTATAGGAAGCATCCTCTCCACATCCACTCTATCTGTGTCCTCTGGTCCTAGACCCCCCACTATTGGAAACATCCTCTCCACATCCACTCTATCTGTGCCCTCTGGTCCTGGACTCCCCCCACTATAGGAAACATCTACTCCACATCCACTCTATCTGTGTCTTCTGGGCCTAGACCCCCCCACCATAGGATCCATCCTCTCCAGATCCAATCTATCTATGTCCTCTGGTCCTAGACACCCCCACACTATGGGAAACATCCTCTCCACATCCACTCTATCTGTGTCCTGTCGTCCTAGGCTCTCCCACACTATGGGAAACAACTTCTCCACATCCACTCTATCTGTGTCCTCAGGTCCTAGACTCTCCCTCACTATAGGAACACATCCTCTCCAGATGCACTCAATCTGTGTCCTCTGGTCCTAGACTCCCCCACTATATGAAACATCCTGTCCACATCCACTCTATCTGTGCCCTCTGGTCCTAGACACACCCACTACAGGAAACATCCTCTCCACATGTACTCTGTCTGTGTCCTCAGCTCCTAGACTCCCCCACTAAAGGAAACATCCTCTCCACATCTACTCTATCTGTGTTCTCTTGTCCTAGACTCCCCCACTATAGGAACCATCCTCTCCACATCCACTCTGTCTGTGTCCTCTTGTCCTAGACACCTCCACTATAGGAAACATCCTCTCCACCTCCACTCTATCTGTGTCCTCTGGTCCCAAGCTCCCCCACTATAGGAAACATCCTCTCCACATCCACCCTGTCTCTGTGCTCTGGTCCTAGAGTCCTCCACTATATGATACATTCTCTCCACATCCACTCTATCTGTGCGCTCTGGTCCTAGACTCCCCCACAGTATAGGAAGCATCCACTCCACATCCACTCTATCTGTGTCCTCTGGTCCTAGACCCCCAATGTAGGAAACATCCTCTCCACTTCGACTCTATCTGTGTCCTCTGGTCCTATACTCCCCCACACTATGGGAAACATCCACTCCACATCCACTCTATCTGTGTCATCTGGTCCTAGACTCCCCCAATATAGGAAGCATCCTCTCCACATCCACTCTACCTGTCTCCTCTGGTCCTAGACCCCCCACTATTGGAAACATCCTCTCCACATCCACTCTATCTGTGCCCTCTGGTCCTGGACTCCCTCCACTATAGGAAACATCTACTCCACATCCACTCAATCTGTGTCTTCTGGTCCTAGACCCCCCCCATCATAGGATCCATTCTCTCCAGATCCAATCTACCTATGTCCTCTGGTCCTAGACTCCCCCACACTATAGGAAACATCCTCTCCACATCCACTCTATCTGTGTCCTCTCGTCCTAGGCTCCCCCACACTATAGGAAACATCTTCTCCACATCCACTCTATCTGTGTCCTCAGGTCCTAGACTCTCCCTCACTATAGGAACACATCCTCTCCAGATGCACTCAATCTGTGTCCTCTGGTCCTAGACTCCCACACTATATGAAACATCCTCTCCACATCCACTCTATCTGTGCCCTCTGGTCCTAGACTCCCCCACGAGAGGAAACATCCTCTCCACATCCACTCTATCTGTGTCCACTGGTCCTAGACACACCCACTACAGGAAACATCCTCTCCACATCCACTCTGTCTGTGTCCTCAGCTCCTAGACTCCCCCACTATAGGAAACATCCTCTCCACATCTACTCTATCTGTGTTCTCTTGTCCTAGACTCCCCCACTATAGGAACCATCCTCTCCACATCCACTCTGTCTGTGTCCTCTTGTCCTAGACACCTCCACTATATGATACATCCTCTCCACATCCACTCTATTTGCTCCCTCTGGTCCTAGACTCCCCCACTATAGGAAACATCCTCTCCACCTCCACTCTATCTGTGTCCTCTGGTCCCAAACTCCCCCACTATAGGAAACATCCTCTCCACATCCACTCTATCTGTGTCCTCTGGTCCTAGACCCACCCACCATAGGAACCATCCTCTCCACATCCACTCTATCTGTGTCCTCTGGTCCTAGACTCCCCCAACTACAGGAAACAACTTCTCCACATCCACTCTATCTGTGTCCTCTGGACCTAGAACACCCCACCATCGGATCCATCCTCTCCACATCCACTCTATCTATGTCCTCTGGTCCTAGACTCCCCCACTATAGGAACCATCCTCTCCACATCCTCTCTATCTATTTCCTCTGATCCTAGACTCCCCCACACTATAGGAAAAATCCTCTCCACATCCGCTCTCTGTGTGCCCTCTTGTCCTAGACCACCACTATAGGAAACATCTTCTCCACATCCATTCTATCTGTGTCTTCTGGTCCTAGACTCTCCCACACTATAGGAACACATCCTCTCCAGATCCACTCTATCTGTGTCCTCTGGTCCTAGACTGCCCCACTATAGGAAACATCTTCTCCACATCCACTCTATCTGTGTCTTCTGTTCCTAGACCCCCCCACCATAGGATCCATCCTCTCCAAATCCACTCTATCTATTTCCTCTGGTCCTAGACTCCCCCACACTATAGGTTCCATCCTCTCCACTTCCACTCTATCTGTGTTCTATGGTCCTAGACGTCCCCACTATAGGTAACATCCTATCCACATCCACTCTATCTCTGTCCTCTGGTCCTATACCCACCCACCATAGGAACCATCCTCTTCAGATGCACTCTATCTGTGTCCTCTGTTCCTAGACCACCCCACCATAGGATCCATCCTCTCCATATCCACTCTATCTGTGTCCTCTGGTCCTAGACTCACCCACACTCTAGGAAACATGCTCTCCACATCCACTCTATCTGTGTCCTCTGGACCTAGACCCCCCCACCATCGGATCCATCCTCTCCACATCCACTCTATCTATGTCCTCTGGTCCTAGACGCCCCCACTATAGGAACCATCCTCTCCACATCCTCTCTATCTATTGCCTCTGGTCCTAGACTCCCCCACACTATAGGATCCATCCTCTCCACTTCCACTCTATCTGTGTTCTATGGTCCTAGACGTCCCCACTATAGGTAACATCCTATCCACATCCACTCTATCTCTGTCCTCTGGTCCTATACCCACCCAGCATAGGAACCATTCTCTCCAGATCCACTCTATCTGTGTCCTCTTGTCCTAGACCCCCCCACCATCGGATCCATCCTCTCCACATCCACTCTATCTATGTCCTCTGGTCCTAGACTCCCCCACTATAGGAACCATCCTCTCCACATCCTCTCTATCTATTTCCTCTGATCCTAGACTCCCCCACACTATAGGAAACATCCTCTCCACATCCATTCTATCTGTGTCTTCTGGTCCTAGACTCTCCCACACTATAGGAACACATCCTCTCCAGTTCCACTCTATCTGTGTCCTCTGGTCCTAGACTGCCCCAGTATAGGAACCCCCACTATAGGAAACATCTTCTCCACATCCACTCTATCTGTGTCTTCTGTTCCTTGACCCCCCACTACAGGAAACATCCTCTCCACATCCACTCTATCCGTGTCCTCTGGTCCTAGACTCCCCCACTATAGGATCCATCCTCTCCAAATCCACTCTGTCTATGTCCTCTGGTCCTAGACTCCTCCACTATAGGAAACATCCTCTCCACATCCACTCTATCTGTGTCCTCTGGTCCTAGACTCCCCGACACTATAGGATCAATCCTCTCCACTTCCACTCTATCTGTGTCCTCTGGTCCTAGACTCCCCCACCATAGGATCCATCCTCTCCAAATCCACTCTATCTATGTCCTCTGGTCCTAGACTCCCCCACTATAGGAAGCATCCACTCCACATCCACTCTATCTGTGTTCTCTGGTCCTAGACCCCCACTATAGGAAACATCCTCTCCACTTCGACTCTATCTGTGTCCTCTGGTCCTATACTCCCCCACACTATAGGAAACATCCACTACACATCCACTCTATCTGTGTCCTCTGGTCCTAGACTCTCCCTCTCTATAGGAACACATTCTCTCCAGATCCACTCTATCTGTGTCCTCTGGTCCTAGACTCCCCCAATATAGGAACCATCCTCTCCACATCCCGTCTGTCTGTGTCCTCTGGACCTAGACCCCCCGACCATCGGATCCATCCTCTCCACATCCACTCTATCTATGTCCTCTGGTCCTAGACTCCCCCACTATAGGAACCATCCTCTCCACATCCTCTCTATCTATTTCCTCTGGTCCTAGACTCCCCCACACTATAGGAACCATCCTCTGCACATCCACTCTATCTGTGTCCTCTGGTCCTAGACTCCCCCACTATAGGAACCATCCTCTCCACATCCTCTCTATCTATTTCCTCTGATCCTAGACTCTCCCACACTATAGGAACACATCCTCTCCAGATCCACTCTATCTGTGTCCTCTGGTCCTAGACTGCCCCACTATAGGAATCCCCACTATAGGAAACATCTTCTCCACATCCACTCTATCTGTGTCTTCTGTTCCTAGACCCCCCCACCATAGGATCCATCCTCTCCAAATCCACTCTATCTATGTCCTCTGGTCCTAGACCCCCCCACTATAGGAAACATCCTCTCCACATCCACTCTATCTGTGCCCTCTGGTCCTAGAATCCCCCACAAGAGGAAACATCCTCTCCACATCCACTCTATCTGTGTCCACTGGTCCTAGACTCACCCAGTACAGGAAACATCCTCTCCACATCCACTCTATCTGTGAGCTCTGGTCCTAGACTCCCCCACTATAGGAAACATCCTCTCCACATCTACTCTATCTGTGTTCTCTTGTCCTAGACACCCCCACTATAGGAACCATCCTCTCCACATACACTCTATCTGTGTCCTCTGGTCCTAGACTCCCCCAACTATAGGAAACATCCTCTCCACATCCACTCTATCTGTGTCCTCTGGTCCTAGACTCCCCCACACTACAGGAAACATCCTCTCCACATCCACTCTATCTGTGTACTCTGGTCCTAGACTCTCCCACACTATAGGAACGCGTCCTCTCCAGATCCACTATATCTGTGTCGTCTGGTCCTAGACTACCCCACTAGAGGAACCATTCTCTCCACATCCACTCTGTCTGTTTCCTCTGGTCCTAGACTCCCCCACTATAGGAAACATCCTCTCCACATCCACTCTATCTGTGCCCTCTGGTCCTGGACTCCCCCCACTATAGGAAACATCTACTCCACATCCACTCTATCTGTGTCTTCTGGGCCTAGACCCCCCCACCATAGGATCCATCCTCTCCAGATCCAATCTATCTATGTCCTCTGGTCCTAGACACCCCCACTATGGGAAACATCCTCTCCACATCCACTCTATCTGTGTCCTCTCGTCCTAGTCTCCCCCACACTATGGGAAACAACTTCTCCACATCCACTCTATCTGTGTCCTCAGGTCCTAGACTCTCCCTCACTATAGGAACACATCCTCTCCAGATGCACTCAATCTGTGTCCTCTGGTCCTAGACTCCCCCACGAGAGGAAACATCCTCTCCACATCCACTCTATCTGTGTCCACTGGTCCTAGACACACCCACTACAGGAAACATCCTCTCCACATGTACTCTGTCTGTGTCCTCAGCTCCTAGACTCCCCCACTAAAGGAAACATCCTCTCCACATCTACTCTATCTGTGTTCTCTTGTCCTAGACTCCCCCACTATAGGAACCATCCTCTCCACATCCACCCTGTCTCTGTGCTCTGGTCCTAGACTCCTCCACTATATGATACATCCTCTCCACATCCACTCTTTCTGTGCGCTCTGGTCCTAGACTCCCCCACGGTATAGGAAGCATCCACTCCACATCCACTCTATCTGTGCGCTCTGGTCCTAGACCCCCACTATAGGAAACATCCTCTCCACATCCACTCTATCTGTGTCCTCTGGTCCTATACTCCCCCACACTATGGGAAACATCCACTCCACATCCACTCTATCTGTGTCCTCTGGTTCTAGACTCCCGCACTATAGGAAACATTCTCTCCACATCCACTCTATCTGTGTCCTCTGGTCCTAGACTCCCCCACTATAGGAACCATCCTCTCCACATCCTCTCTATCTATTTCCTCTGGTCCTAGACTCCCCCACACTATAGGATCCATCCTCTCCACATCCACTCTATCTGTGTTCTATGGTCCTAGACGTCCCCACTATAGGTAACATCCTATCCACATCCACTCTATCTCTGTCCTCTGGTCCTATACCCACCCACCATAGGAACCATCCTCTCCAGATCCACTCTATCTGTGTCCTCTGGTCCTAGACCACCCCACCATAGGATCCATCCTCTCCACATCCACTCTATCTGTGTCCTCTGGTCCTAGACTCCCCCACTATAGGAAACATCCTCTCCACATCCACTGTATCTGTGTCGTCTGGTCCTAGACTCACCCACACTCTAGGATCCATCCTCTCCAGATCCATTCTATCTGTGTCCTCTGATCCTAGACTCACCCACACTCTAGGAAACATGCTCTCCAAAACCACTCTATCTGTGTCCTCTGGTCCTAGACTCCTCCACTTTTGGAACCATCCTCTCCACATCCACCCTGTCTGTGTGCTCTGGTCCTAGACTCCTCCACTATATGATACATCCTCTCCACATCCACTCTATCTGTGTGCTCTGGTCCTAGACCCCCACTATAGGAAACATCCTCTCCACTTCGACTCTATCTGTGTCCTCTGGTCCTATACTCCCCCACACTATAGGAAACATCCACTCCACATCCACTCTATCTGTGTCCTCTGGTCCTAGACTCTCCCTCTCTATAGGAACACATTCTCTCCAGATCCACTCTATCTGTGTCCTCTGGTCCTTGACTCCCCCAATATAGGAACCATCCTCTCCACATCCCGTCTGTCTGTGTCCTCTGGTCCTAGACTCCCCCACTATAGGAAACATCATCTCCACATCCACCCTGTCTGTGTGCTCTGGTCCTAGACTCCTCCACTATATGATACATCCTCTCCACATCCACTCTCTCTGTGCGCTCTGGTCCTAGACTCCCCCACAGTATAGGAAACATCCTCTCCACATCCACTCTATCTGTGTCCTCTGGTCCTAGACTCTCCCTCTCTATAGGAACACATTCTCTCCAGATCCACTCTATCTGTGTCCTCTGGTCCTAGACTCCCCCAATATAGGAACCATCCTCTCCACATCCCGTCAGTCTGTGTCCTCTAGACCTAGACCCCCCGACCATCGGATCCATCCTCTCCACATCCACTCTATCTGTGTCCTCTGGTCCTAGACTCCCCCACTATAGGAACCATCCTCTCCACATCCTCTCTATCTATTTCCTCTGATCCTAGACTCTCCCACACTATAGGAACACATCCTCTCCAGATCCACTCTATCTGTGAGCTCTGGTCCTAGACTCCCCCACTATAGGAAACATCCTCTCCACATCTACTCTATCTGTGTTCTCCTGTCCTAGACACCCCCACTATAGGAACCATCCTCTCCACATCCACTCTATCTGTGTCCTCTGGTCCTAGACTCCCCCAACTATAGGAAACATCCTCTCCACATCCACTCTATCTGTCCTCTGGTCCTAGACTGCCCCACTATAGGAATCCCCACTATAGGAAACATCTTCTCCACATCCACTCTATCTGTGTCTTCTGTTCCTAGACCCCCCCACCATAGGATCCATCCTCTCCAAATCCACTCTATCTATGTCCTCTGGTCCTAGACCCCCCCCACTATAGGAAACATCCTCTCCACATCCACTCTATCTGTGCCCTCTGGTCCTAGACTCCCCCACGAGAGGAAACATCCTCTCCACATCCACTCTATCTGTGAGGTCTGGTCCTAGACTCCCCCACTATAGGAAACATCCTTTCCACATCTACTCTATCTGTGTTCTCTTGTCCTAGACACCCCCACTATAGGAACCATCCTCTCCACATCCACTCTATCTGTGTCCTCTGGTCCTAGACTCCCCCAACTATATGAAACATCCTCTCCACATCCACTCTATCAGTGTCCTCTGGTCCTAGACTCCCCCACACTACAGGAAACATCCTCTCCACATCCACTCTATCTGTGTACTCTGGTCCTAGACTCTCCCACACTATAGGAACGCGTCCTCTCCAGATCCACTATATCTGTGTCGTCTGGTCCTAGACTACCCCACTAGAGGAACCATTCTCTCCACATCCACTCTGTCTGTTTCCTCTGGTCCTAGACTCCCCCACTATAGGAAACATCCTCTCCTCATCCACTCTCTCTGTGTCCTCTGGTCCTAGACTCCCCCACAGTATAGGAAGCATCCTCTCCACATCCACTCTATCTGTGTCCTCTGGTCCTAGACCCCCCACTATTGGAAACATCCTCTCCACATCCACTCTATCTGTGCCCTCTGGTCCTGGACTCCCCCCACTATAGGAATCATCTACTCCACATCCACTCTATCTGTGTCTTCTGGGCCTAGACCCCCCCACCATAGGATCCATCCTCTCCAGATCCAATCTATCTATATCCTCTGGTCCTAGACTCCCCCACGAGAGGAAACATCCTCTCCATATCCACTCTATCTGTGTGCTCTGGTCCTAGTCTCCCCGACACTATAGGATCAATCCTCTCCACTTCCACTCTATCTGTGCCCTCTGATCCTAGACTCCCGCACGAGAGGAAACATCCTCTCCATATCCACTCTATCTGTGTCCTCTGGTCCTAGTCTCCCCGTCACTATAGGATCAATCCTCTCCACTTCCACTCTATCTGTGCCCTCTGATCCTAGACTCCCCCACGAGAGGAAACATCCTCTCCACATCCACTCTATCTGTGTCCACTGGTCCTAGACTCACCCACTACAGGAAACATCCTATCCACATCCACTCTATCTGTGAGTTCTGGTCCTAGACTCCCCCACTATAGGAAACATCCTCTCCACATCTACTCTATCTGAGTTCTCTTGTCCTAGACACCCCCACTATAGGAACCATCCTCTCCACATCCACTCTGTCTGTGTCCTCTTGTCCTAGACACCTCCACTATATGATATATCCTCTTAACATCCACTCTATTTGTTCCCTCTGGTCCTAAACTCCCCCACTATAGGAAACATCCTATCCACATCCACTCTATCTGTGTCCTCTGGTCCTAGACCCACCCACCATAGGAACCATCCTCTCCACATCCACTCTATCTGTGTCCTCTGGTCCTAGACTCCCCCAACTATAGGAAAGAATTTCTCCACATCCACTCTATCTGTGTCCTCTGGACCTAGACCCCCCCACCATCGGATCCATCCTCTCCACATCCACTCTATCTATGTCCTCTGGTCCTAGACTCCCCCACTATAGGAACCATCCTCTCCACATCCTCTCTATCTATTTCCTCTGGTCCTAGACTCCCCCATACTATAGGATCCATCCTCTCCACTTCCACTCTATCTGTGTTCTATGGTCCTAGACTCCCCCACTATAGGAAACATCCTCTCCACATCCACTCTATCTGTGTCCTCTGGTCCTAGACTCACCCACACTCTAGGAAACATGCTCTCCACATCCACTCTATCTGTGCCCTCTGGTCCTAGACTCCCCCACTATAGGAAACATCTACTCCACATCCACTCTATCTGTGTCTTCTGGGCCTAGACCCCCCCACCATAGGATCCATCCTCTCCAGATCCAATCTATCTATGTCCTCTGGTCCTAGACACCCCCACTATGGGAAACATCCTCTCCACATCCACTCTATCTGTGTCCTCTCGTCCTAGGCTCCCCCACACTATGGGAAACAACTTCTCCACATCCACTCTATCTGTGTCCTCAGGTCCTAGACTCTCCCTCACTATAGGAACACATCCTCTCCAGATGCACTCAATCTGTGTCCTCTGGTCCTAGACTCCCCCACTATATGAAACATCCTCTCCACATCCACTCTATCTGTGCCCTCTGGTCCTAGACTCCCCCACGAGAGGAAACATCCTCTCCACATCCACTCTATCTGTGTCCACTGGTCCTAGACACACCCACTACAGGAAACATCCTCTCCACATGTACTCTGTCTGTGTCCTCAGCTCCTAGACTCCCCCACTAAAGGAAACATCCTCTCCACATCTACTCTATCTGTGTTCTCTTGTCCTAGACTCCCCCACTATAGGAACCATCCTCTCCACATCCACCCTGTCTCTGTGCTCTGGTCCTAGACTCCTCCACTACTTGATACATCCTCTCCACATCCACTCTATCTGTGCGCTCTGGTCCTAGACTCCCCCACGGTATAGGAAGCATCCACTCCACATCCACTCTATCTGTGCGCTCTGGTCCTAGACCCCCACTATAGGAAACATCCTCTCCACATCCACTCTATCTGTGTCCTCTGGTCCTATACTCCCCCACACTATGGGAAACATCCTCTCCACATCCACTCTATCTGTGTCCTCTGGTCCTAGACTCTCCCTCTCTATAGGAACACATTCTCTCCAGATCCACTCTATCTGTGTCCTCTGGTCCTAGACTCCCCCAATATAGGAACCATCCTCTCCACATCCCGTCAGTCTGTGTCCTCTAGACCTAGACCCCCCGACCATTGGATCCATCCTCTCCACATCCACTCTATCTGTGTCCTCTGGTCCTAGACTCCCCCACTATAGGAACCATCCTCTCCACATCCTCTCTATCTATTTCCTCTGATCCTAGACTCTCCCACACTATAGGAACACATCCTCTCCAGATCCACTCTATCTGTGAGCTCTGGTCCTAGACTCCCCCACTATAGGAAACATCCTCTCCACATCTACTCTATCTGTGTTCTCCTGTCCTAGACACCCCCACTATAGGAACCATCCTCTCCACATCCACTCTATCTGTGTCCTCTGGTCCTAGACTCCCCCAACTATAGGAAACATCCTCTCCACATCCACTCTATCTGTCCTCTGGTCCTAGACTGCCCCACTATAGGAATCCCCACTATAGGAAACATCTTCTCCACATCCACTCTATCTGTGTCTTCTGTTCCTAGACCCCCCCACCATAGGATCCATCCTCTCCAAATCCACTCTATCTATGTCCTCTGGTCCTAGACCCCCCCCACTATAGGAAACATCCTCTCCACATCCACTCTATCTGTGCCCTCTGGTCCTAGACTCCCCCACGAGAGGAAACATCCTCTCCACATCCACTCTATCTGTGAGCTCTGGTCCTAGACTCCCCCACTATAGGAAACATCCTTTCCACATCTACTCTATCTGTGTTCTCTTGTCCTAGACACCCCCACTATAGGAACCATCCTCTCCACATCCACTCTATCTGTGTCCTCTGGTCCTAGACTCCCCCAACTATAGGAAACATCCTCTCCACATCCACTCTATCTGTGTCCTCTGGTCCTAGACTCCCCCACACTACAGGAAACATCCTCTCCACATCCACTCTATCTGTGTAATCTGGTCCTAGACTCTCCCACACTATAGGAACGCGTCCTCTCCAGATCCACTATATCTGTGTCGTCTGGTCCTAGACTACCCCACTAGAGGAACCATTCTCTCCACATCCACTCTGTCTGTTTCCTCTGGTCCTAGACTCCCCCACTATAGGAAACATCCTCTCCTCATCCACTCTCTCTGTGTCCTCTGGTCCTAGACTCCCCCACAGTATAGGAAGCATCCTCTCCACATCCACTCTATCTGTGTCCTCTGGTCCTAGACCCCCCACTATTGGAAACATCCTCTCCACATCCACTCTATCTGTGCCCTCTGGTCCTGGACTCCCCCCACTATAGGAATCATCTACTCCACATCCACTCTATCTGTGTCTTCTGGGCCTAGACCCCCCCACCATAGGATCCATCCTCTCCAGATCCAATCTATCTATATCCTCTGGTCCTAGACTCCCCCACGAGAGGAAACATCCTCTCCATATCCACTCTATCTGTGTGCTCTGGTCCTAGTCTCCCCGACACTATAGGATCAATCCTCTCCACTTCCACTCTATCTGTGCCCTCTGATCCTAGACTCCCGCACGAGAGGAAACATCCTCTCCATATCCACTCTATCTGTGTCCTCTGGTCCTAGTCTCCCCGTCACTATAGGATCAATCCTCTCCACTTCCACTCTATCTGTGCCCTCTGATCCTAGACTCCCCCACGAGAGGAAACATCCTCTCCACATCCACTCTATCTGTGTCCACTGGTCCTAGACTCACCCACTACAGGAAACATCCTATCCACATCCACTCTATCTGTGAGTTCTGGTCCTAGACTCCCCCACTATAGGAAACATCCTCTCCACATCTACTCTATCTGAGTTCTCTTGTCCTAGACACCCCCACTATAGGAACCATCCTCTCCACATCCACTCTGTCTGTGTCCTCTTGTCCTAGACACCTCCACTATATGATATATCCTCTTAACATCCACTCTATTTGTTCCCTCTGGTCCTAAACTCCCCCACTATAGGAAACATCCTATCCACATCCACTCTATCTGTGTCCTCTGGTCCTAGACCCACCCACCATAGGAACCATCCTCTCCACATCCACTCTATCTGTGTCCTCTGGTCCTAGACTCCCCCAACTATAGGAAAGAATTTCTCCACATCCACTCTATCTGTGTCCTCTGGACCTAGACCCCCCCACCATCGGATCCATCCTCTCCACATCCACTCTATCTATGTCCTCTGGTCCTAGACTCCCCCACTATAGGAACCATCCTCTCCACATCCTCTCTATCTATTTCCTCTGGTCCTAGACTCCCCCATACTATAGGATCCATCCTCTCCACTTCCACTCTATCTGTGTTCTATGGTCCTAGACTCCCCCACTATAGGAAACATCCTCTCCACATCCACTCTATCTGTGTCCTCTGGTCCTAGACTCACCCACACTCTAGGAAACATGCTCTCCACATCCACTCTATCTGTGCCCTCTGGTCCTAGACTCCCCCACTATAGGAAACATCTACTCCACATCCACTCTATCTGTGTCTTCTGGGCCTAGACCCCCCCACCATAGGATCCATCCTCTCCAGATCCAATCTATCTATGTCCTCTGGTCCTAGACACCCCCACTATGGGAAACATCCTCTCCACATCCACTCTATCTGTGTCCTCTCGTCCTAGGCTCCCCCACACTATGGGAAACAACTTCTCCACATCCACTCTATCTGTGTCCTCAGGTCCTAGACTCTCCCTCACTATAGGAACACATCCTCTCCAGATGCACTCAATCTGTGTCCTCTGGTCCTAGACTCCCCCACTATATGAAACATCCTCTCCACATCCCGTCAGTCTGTGTCCTCTAGACCTAGACCCCCCGACCATCGGATCCATCCTCTCCACATCCACTCTATCTGTGTCCTCTGGTCCTAGACTCCCCCACTATAGGAACCATCCTCTCCACATCCTCTCTATCTATTTCCTCTGATCCTAGACTCTCCCACACTATAGGAACACATCCTCTCCAGATCCACTCTATCTGTGAGCTCTGGTCCTAGACTCCCCCACTATAGGAAACATCCTCTCCACATCTACTCTATCTGTGTCCACTGGTCCTAGACTCACCCAGTACAGGAAACATCCTCTCCACATCCACTCTATCTGTGAGCTCTGGTCCTAGACTCCCCCACTATAGGAAACATCCTCTCCACATCTACTCTATCTGTGTTCTCTTGTCCTAGACACCCCCACTATAGGAACCATCCTCTCCACATACACTCTATCTGTGTCCTCTGGTCCTAGACTCCCCCAACTATAGGAAACATCCTCTCCACATCCACTCTATCTGTGTCCTCTGGTCCTAGACTCCCCCACACTACAGGAAACATCCTCTCCACATCCACTCTATCTGTGTACTCTGGTCCTAGACTCTCCCACACTATAGGAACGCGTCCTCTCCAGATCCACTATATCTGTGTCGTCTGGTCCTAGACTACCCCACTAGAGGAACCATTCTCTCCACATCCACTCTGTCTGTTTCCTCTGGTCCTAGACTCCCCCACTATAGGAAACATCCTCTCCACATCCACTCTATCTGTGCCCTCTGGTCCTGGACTCCCCCCACTATAGGAAACATCTACTCCACATCCACTCTATCTGTGTCCTCTGGTCCTAGACCCCCCACTATTGGAAACATCCTCTCCACATCCACTCTATCTGTGTCCTCTGGTCCTAGACTCCCCCAACTATATGAAACATCCTCTCCACATCCACTCTATCAGTGTCCTCTGGTCCTAGACTCCCCCACACTACAGGAAACATCCTCTCCACATCCACTCTATCTGTGTACTCTGGTCCTAGACTCTCCCACACTATAGGAACGCGTCCTCTCCAGATCCACTATATCTGTGTCGTCTGGTCCTAGACTACCCCACTAGAGGAACCATTCTCTCCACATCCACTCTGTCTGTTTCCTCTGGTCCTAGACTCCCCCACTATAGGAAACATCCTCTCCTCATCCACTCTCTCTGTGTCCTCTGGTCCTAGACTCCCCCACAGTATAGGAAGCATCCTCTCCACATCCACTCTATCTGTGTCCTCTGGTCCTAGACCCCCCACTATTGGAAACATCCTCTCCACATCCACTCTATCTGTGCCCTCTGGTCCTGGACTCCCCCCACTATAGGAATCATCTACTCCACATCCACTCTATCTGTGTCTTCTGGGCCTAGACCCCCCCACCATAGGATCCATCCTCTCCAGATCCAATCTATCTATATCCTCTGGTCCTAGACTCCCCCACGAGAGGAAACATCCTCTCCATATCCACTCTATCTGTGTGCTCTGGTCCTAGTCTCCCCGACACTATAGGATCAATCCTCTCCACTTCCACTCTATCTGTGCCCTCTGATCCTAGACTCCCGCACGAGAGGAAACATCCTCTCCATATCCACTCTATCTGTGTCCTCTGGTCCTAGTCTCCCCGTCACTATAGGATCAATCCTCTCCACTTCCACTCTATCTGTGCCCTCTGATCCTAGACTCCCCCACGAGAGGAAACATCCTCTCCACATCCACTCTATCTGTGTCCACTGGTCCTAGACTCACCCACTACAGGAAACATCCTATCCACATCCACTCTATCTGTGAGTTCTGGTCCTAGACTCCCCCACTATAGGAAACATCCTCTCCACATCTACTCTATCTGAGTTCTCTTGTCCTAGACACCCCCACTATAGGAACCATCCTCTCCACATCCACTCTGTCTGTGTCCTCTTGTCCTAGACACCTCCACTATATGATATATCCTCTTAACATCCACTCTATTTGTTCCCTCTGGTCCTAAACTCCCCCACTATAGGAAACATCCTATCCACATCCACTCTATCTGTGTCCTCTGGTCCTAGACCCACCCACCATAGGAACCATCCTCTCCACATCCACTCTATCTGTGTCCTCTGGTCCTAGACTCCCCCAACTATAGGAAAGAATTTCTCCACATCCACTCTATCTGTGTCCTCTGGACCTAGACCCCCCCACCATCGGATCCATCCTCTCCACATCCACTCTATCTATGTCCTCTGGTCCTAGACTCCCCCACTATAGGAACCATCCTCTCCACATCCTCTCTATCTATTTCCTCTGGTCCTAGACTCCCCCATACTATAGGATCCATCCTCTCCACTTCCACTCTATCTGTGTTCTATGGTCCTAGACTCCCCCACTATAGGAAACATCCTCTCCACATCCACTCTATCTGTGTCCACTGGTCCTAGACACACCCACTACAGGAAACATCCTCTCCACATGTACTCTGTCTGTGTCCTCAGCTCCTAGACTC
The DNA here is from genome assembly GCF_030144855.1 of Hypanus sabinus. NCBI lineage: Eukaryota > Metazoa > Chordata > Chondrichthyes > Myliobatiformes > Dasyatidae > Hypanus > Hypanus sabinus. The sequence goes on along the minus strand of NW_026779058.1, from coordinate 96,867 downwards.
CCCCACTAAAGGAAACATCCTCTCCACATCTACTCTATCTGTGTTCTCTTGTCCTAGACTCCCCCACTATAGGAACCATCCTCTCCACATCCACCCTGTCTCTGTGCTCTGGTCCTAGACTCCTCCACTACTTGATACATCCTCTCCACATCCACTCTATCTGTGCGCTCTGGTCCTAGACTCCCCCACGGTATAGGAAGCATCCACTCCACATCCACTCTATCTGTGCGCTCTGGTCCTAGACCCCCACTATAGGAAACATCCTCTCCACATCCACTCTATCTGTGTCCTCTGGTCCTATACTCCCCCACACTATGGGAAACATCCTCTCCACATCCACTCTATCTGTGTCCTCTGGTCCTAGACTCTCCCTCTCTATAGGAACACATTCTCTCCAGATCCACTCTATCTGTGTCCTCTGGTCCTAGACTCCCCCAATATAGGAACCATCCTCTCCACATCCCGTCAGTCTGTGTCCTCTAGACCTAGACCCCCCGACCATCGGATCCATCCTCTCCACATCCACTCTATCTGTGTCCTCTGGTCCTAGACTCCCCCACTATAGGAACCATCCTCTCCACATCCTCTCTATCTATTTCCTCTGATCCTAGACTCTCCCACACTATAGGAACACATCCTCTCCAGATCCACTCTATCTGTGAGCTCTGGTCCTAGACTCCCCCACTATAGGAAACATCCTCTCCACATCTACTCTATCTGTGTTCTCCTGTCCTAGACACCCCCACTATAGGAACCATCCTCTCCACATCCACTCTATCTGTGTCCTCTGGTCCTAGACTCCCCCAACTATAGGAAACATCCTCTCCACATCCACTCTATCTGTCCTCTGGTCCTAGACTGCCCCACTATAGGAATCCCCACTATAGGAAACATCTTCTCCACATCCACTCTATCTGTGTCTTCTGTTCCTAGACCCCCCCACCATAGGATCCATCCTCTCCAAATCCACTCTATCTATGTCCTCTGGTCCTAGACCCCCCCCACTATAGGAAACATCCTCTCCACATCCACTCTATCTGTGCCCTCTGGTCCTAGACTCCCCCACGAGAGGAAACATCCTCTCCACATCCACTCTATCTGTGAGCTCTGGTCCTAGACTCCCCCACTATAGGAAACATCCTTTCCACATCTACTCTATCTGTGTTCTCTTGTCCTAGACACCCCCACTATAGGAACCATCCTCTCCACATCCACTCTATCTGTGTCCTCTGGTCCTAGACTCCCCCAACTATAGGAAACATCCTCTCCACATCCACTCTATCTGTGTCCTCTGGTCCTAGACTCCCCCACACTACAGGAAACATCCTCTCCACATCCACTCTATCTGTGTAATCTGGTCCTAGACTCTCCCACACTATAGGAACGCGTCCTCTCCAGATCCACTATATCTGTGTCGTCTGGTCCTAGACTACCCCACTAGAGGAACCATTCTCTCCACATCCACTCTGTCTGTTTCCTCTGGTCCTAGACTCCCCCACTATAGGAAACATCCTCTCCTCATCCACTCTCTCTGTGTCCTCTGGTCCTAGACTCCCCCACAGTATAGGAAGCATCCTCTCCACATCCACTCTATCTGTGTCCTCTGGTCCTAGACCCCCCACTATTGGAAACATCCTCTCCACATCCACTCTATCTGTGCCCTCTGGTCCTGGACTCCCCCCACTATAGGAATCATCTACTCCACATCCACTCTATCTGTGTCTTCTGGGCCTAGACCCCCCCACCATAGGATCCATCCTCTCCAGATCCAATCTATCTATATCCTCTGGTCCTAGACTCCCCCACGAGAGGAAACATCCTCTCCATATCCACTCTATCTGTGTGCTCTGGTCCTAGTCTCCCCGACACTATAGGATCAATCCTCTCCACTTCCACTCTATCTGTGCCCTCTGATCCTAGACTCCCGCACGAGAGGAAACATCCTCTCCATATCCACTCTATCTGTGTCCTCTGGTCCTAGTCTCCCCGTCACTATAGGATCAATCCTCTCCACTTCCACTCTATCTGTGCCCTCTGATCCTAGACTCCCCCACGAGAGGAAACATCCTCTCCACATCCACTCTATCTGTGTCCACTGGTCCTAGACTCACCCACTACAGGAAACATCCTATCCACATCCACTCTATCTGTGAGTTCTGGTCCTAGACTCCCCCACTATAGGAAACATCCTCTCCACATCTACTCTATCTGAGTTCTCTTGTCCTAGACACCCCCACTATAGGAACCATCCTCTCCACATCCACTCTGTCTGTGTCCTCTTGTCCTAGACACCTCCACTATATGATATATCCTCTTAACATCCACTCTATTTGTTCCCTCTGGTCCTAAACTCCCCCACTATAGGAAACATCCTATCCACATCCACTCTATCTGTGTCCTCTGGTCCTAGACCCACCCACCATAGGAACCATCCTCTCCACATCCACTCTATCTGTGTCCTCTGGTCCTAGACTCCCCCAACTATAGGAAAGAATTTCTCCACATCCACTCTATCTGTGTCCTCTGGACCTAGACCCCCCCACCATCGGATCCATCCTCTCCACATCCACTCTATCTATGTCCTCTGGTCCTAGACTCCCCCACTATAGGAACCATCCTCTCCACATCCTCTCTATCTATTTCCTCTGGTCCTAGACTCCCCCATACTATAGGATCCATCCTCTCCACTTCCACTCTATCTGTGTTCTATGGTCCTAGACTCCCCCACTATAGGAAACATCCTCTCCACATCCACTCTATCTGTGTCCTCTGGTCCTAGACTCACCCACACTCTAGGAAACATGCTCTCCACATCCACTCTATCTGTGCCCTCTGGTCCTAGACTCCCCCACTATAGGAAACATCTACTCCACATCCACTCTATCTGTGTCTTCTGGGCCTAGACCCCCCCACCATAGGATCCATCCTCTCCAGATCCAATCTATCTATGTCCTCTGGTCCTAGACACCCCCACTATGGGAAACATCCTCTCCACATCCACTCTATCTGTGTCCTCTCGTCCTAGGCTCCCCCACACTATGGGAAACAACTTCTCCACATCCACTCTATCTGTGTCCTCAGGTCCTAGACTCTCCCTCACTATAGGAACACATCCTCTCCAGATGCACTCAATCTGTGTCCTCTGGTCCTAGACTCCCCCACTATATGAAACATCCTCTCCACATCCACTCTATCTGTGCCCTCTGGTCCTAGACTCCCCCACTATATGAAACATCCTCTCCACATCCACTCTATCTGTGTCCACTGGTCCTAGACACACCCACTACAGGAAACATCCTCTCCACATGTACTCTGTCTGTGTCCTCAGCTCCTAGACTCCCCCACTAAAGGAAACATCCTCTCCACATCTACTCTATCTGTGTTCTCTTGTCCTAGACTCCCCCACTATAGGAACCATCCTCTCCACATCCACCCTGTCTCTGTGCTCTGGTCCTAGACTCCTCCACTACTTGATACATCCTCTCCACATCCACTCTATCTGTGCGCTCTGGTCCTAGACTCCCCCACGGTATAGGAAGCATCCACTCCACATCCACTCTATCTGTGCGCTCTGGTCCTAGACCCCCACTATAGGAAACATCCTCTCCACATCCACTCTATCTGTGTCCTCTGGTCCTATACTCCCCCACACTATGGGAAACATCCACTCCACATCCACTCTATCTGTGTCCTCTGGTTCTAGACTCCCGCACTATAGGAACCATCCTCTCCACATCCTCTCTATCTATTTCCTCTGGTCCTAGACTCCCCCACACTATAGGATCCATCCTCTCCACATCCACTCTATCTGTGTTCTATGGTCCTAGACGTCCCCACTATAGGTAACATACTATCCACATCCACTCTATCTCTGTCCTCTGGTCCTATACCCACCCACCATAGGAACCATCCTCTCCAGATCCACTCTATCTGTGTCCTCTGGTCCTAGACCACCCCACCATAGGATCCATCCTCTCCACATCCACTCTATCTGTGTCCTCTGGTCCTAGACTCCCCCACTATAGGAAACATCCTCTCCACATCCACTCTATCTGTGTCGTCTGGTCCTAGACTCACCCACACTCTAGGATCCATCCTCTCCAGATCCATTCTATCTGTGTCCTCTGATCCTAGACTCACCCACACTCTAGGAAACATGCTCTCCAAAACCACTCTATCTGTGTCCTCTGGTCCTAGACTCCCCCACTTTTGGAACCATCCTCTCCACATCCACCCTGTCTGTGTGCTCTGGTCCTAGACTCCTCCACTATATGATACATCCTCTCCACATCCACTCTATCTGTGCGCTCTGGTCCTAGACCCCCACTATAGGAAACATCCTCTCCACTTCGACTCTATCTGTGTCCTCTGGTCCTATACTCCCCCACACTATAGGGAACATCCACTCCACATCCACTCTATCTGTGTCCTCTGGTCCTAGACTCTCCCTCTCTATAGGAACACATTCTCTCCGGATCCACTCTATCTGTGTCCTCTGGTCCTTGACTCCCCCAATATAGGAACCATCCTCTCCACATCCCGTCTGTCTGTGTCCTCTGGTCCTAGACTCCCCCACTATAGGAAACATCATCTCCACATCCACCCTGTCTGTGTGCTCTGGTCCTAGACTCCTCCACTATATGATACATCCTCTCCACATCCACTCTCTCTGTGCGCTCTGGTCCTAGACTCCCCCACAGTATAGGAAACATCCTCTCCACATCCACTCTATCTGTGTCCTCTGGTCCTAGACTCTCCCTCTCTATAGGAACACATTCTCTCCAGATCCACTCTATCTGTGTCCTCTGGTCCTAGACTCCCCCAATATAGGAACCATCCTCTCCACATCCCGTCAGTCTGTGTCCTCTAGACCTAGACCCCCCGACCATCGGATCCATCCTCTCCACATCCACTCTATCTGTGTCCTCTGGTCCTAGACTCCCCCACTATAGGAACCATCCTCTCCACATCCTCTCTATCTATTTCCTCTGATCCTAGACTCTCCCACACTATAGGAACACATCCTCTCCAGATCCACTCTATCTGTGAGCTCTGGTCCTAGACTCCCCCACTATAGGAAACATCCTCTCCACATCTACTCTATCTGTGTTCTCCTGTCCTAGACACCCCCACTATAGGAACCATCCTCTCCACATCCACTCTATCTGTGTCCTCTGGTCCTAGACTCCCCCAACTATAGGAAACATCCTCTCCACATCCACTCTATCTGTCCTCTGGTCCTAGACTGCCCCACTATAGGAATCCCCACTATAGGAAACATCTTCTCCACATCCACTCTATCTGTGTCTTCTGTTCCTAGACCCCCCCACCATAGGATCCATCCTCTCCAAATCCACTCTATCTATGTCCTCTGGTCCTAGACCCCCCCCACTATAGGAAACATCCTCTCCACATCCACTCTATCTGTGCCCTCTGGTCCTAGACTCTCCCACGAGAGGAAACATCCTCTCCACATCCACTCTATCTGTGAGCTCTGGTCCTAGACTCCCCCACTATAGGAAACATCCTTTCCACATCTACTCTATCTGTGTTCTCTTGTCCTAGACACCCCCACTATAGGAACCATCCTCTCCACATCCACTCTATCTGTGTCCTCTGGTCCTAGACTCCCCCAACTATAGGAAACATCCTCTCCACATCCACTCTATCTGTGTCCTCTGGTCCTAGACTCCCCCACACTACAGGAAACATCCTCTCCACATCCACTCTATCTGTGTACTCTGGTCCTAGACTCTCCCACACTATAGGAACGCGTCCTCTCCAGATCCACTATATCTGTGTCGTCTGGTCCTAGACTACCCCACTAGAGGAACCATTCTCTCCACATCCACTCTGTCTGTTTCCTCTGGTCCTAGACTCCCCCACTATAGGAAACATCCTCTCCTCATCCACTCTCTCTGTGTCCTCTGGTCCTAGACTCCCCCACAGTATAGGAAGCATCCTCTCCACATCCACTCTATCTGTGTCCTCTGGTCCTAGACCCCCCACTATTGGAAACATCCTCTCCACATCCACTCTATCTGTGCCCTCTGGTCCTGGACTCCCCCCACTATAGGAATCATCTACTCCACATCCACTCTATCTGTGTCTTCTGGGCCTAGACCCCCCCACCATAGGATCCATCCTCTCCAGATCCAATCTATCTATATCCTCTGGTCCTAGACTCCCCCACGAGAGGAAACATCCTCTCCATATCCACTCTATCTGTGTGCTCTGGTCCTAGTCTCCCCGACACTATAGGATCAATCCTCTCCACTTCCACTCTATCTGTGCCCTCTGATCCTAGACTCCCGCACGAGAGGAAACATCCTCTCCATATCCACTCTATCTGTGTCCTCTGGTCCTAGTCTCCCCGTCACTATAGGATCAATCCTCTCCACTTCCACTCTATCTGTGCCCTCTGATCCTAGACTCCCCCACGAGAGGAAACATCCTCTCCACATCCACTCTATCTGTGTCCACTGGTCCTAGACTCACCCACTACAGGAAACATCCTATCCACATCCACTCTATCTGTGAGTTCTGGTCCTAGACTCCCCCACTATAGGAAACATCCTCTCCACATCTACTCTATCTGAGTTCTCTTGTCCTAGACACCCCCACTATAGGAACCATCCTCTCCACATCCACTCTGTCTGTGTCCTCTTGTCCTAGACACCTCCACTATATGATATATCCTCTTAACATCCACTCTATTTGTTCCCTCTGGTCCTAAACTCCCCCACTATAGGAAACATCCTATCCACATCCACTCTATCTGTGTCCTCTGGTCCTAGACCCACCCACCATAGGAACCATCCTCTCCACATCCACTCTATCTGTGTCCTCTGGTCCTAGACTCCCCCAACTATAGGAAAGAATTTCTCCACATCCACTCTATCTATGTCCTCTGGTCCTAGACTCCCCCACTATAGGAACCATCCTCTCCACATCCTCTCTATCTATTTCCTCTGGTCCTAGACTCCCCCATACTATAGGATCCATCCTCTCCACTTCCACTCTATCTGTGTTCTATGGTCCTAGACTCCCCCACTATAGGAAACATCCTCTCCACATCCACTCTATCTGTGTCCTCTGGTCCTAGACTCACCCACACTCTAGGAAACATGCTCTCCACATCCACTCTATCTGTGCCCTCTGGTCCTAGACTCCCCCACTATAGGAAACATCTACTCCACATCCACTCTATCTGTGTCTTCTGGGCCTAGACACCCCCACCATAGGATCCATCCTCTCCAGATCCAATCTATCTATGTCCTCTGGTCCTAGACACCCCCACTATGGGAAACATCCTCTCCACATCCACTCTATCTGTGTCCTCTCGTCCTAGGCTCCCCCACACTATGGGAAACAACTTCTCCACATCCACTCTATCTGTGTCCTCAGGTCCTAGACTCTCCCTCACTATAGGAACACATCCTCTCCAGATGCACTCAATCTGTGTCCTCTGGTCCTAGACTCCCCCACTATATGAAACATCCTCTCCACATCCACTCTATCTGTGCCCTCTGGTCCTAGACTCCCCCACGAGAGGAAACATCCTCTCCACATCCACTCTATCTGTGTCCACTGGTCCTAGACACACCCACTACAGGAAACATCCTCTCCACATGTACTCTGTCTGTGTCCTCAGCTCCTAGACTCCCCCACTAAAGGAAACATCCTCTCCACATCTACTCTATCTGTGTTCTCTTGTCCTAGACTCCCCCACTATAGGAACCATCCTCTCCACATCCACCCTGTCTCTGTGCTCTGGTCCTAGACTCCTCCACTACTTGATACATCCTCTCCACATCCACTCTATCTGTGCGCTCTGGTCCTAGACTCCCCCACGGTATAGGAAGCATCCACTCCACATCCACTCTATCTGTGCGCTCTGGTCCTAGACCCCCACTATAGGAAACATCCTCTCCACATCCACTCTATCTGTGTCCTCTGGTCCTATACTCCCCCACACTATGGGAAACATCCACTCCACATCCACTCTATCTGTGTCCTCTGGTTCTAGACTCCCGCACTATAGGAACCATCCTCTCCACATCCTCTCTATCTATTTCCTCTGGTCCTAGACTCCCCCACACTATAGGATCCATCCTCTCCACATCCACTCTATCTGTGTTCTATGGTCCTAGACGTCCCCACTATAGGTAACATACTATCCACATCCACTCTATCTCTGTCCTCTGGTCCTATACCCACCCACCATAGGAACCATCCTCTCCAGATCCACTCTATCTGTGTCCTCTGGTCCTAGACCACCCCACCATAGGATCCATCCTCTCCACATCCACTCTATCTGTGTCCTCTGGTCCTAGACTCCCCCACTATAGGAAACATCCTCTCCACATCCACTCTATCTGTGTCGTCTGGTCCTAGACTCACCCACACTCTAGGATCCATCCTCTCCAGATCCATTCTATCTGTGTCCTCTGATCCTAGACTCACCCACACTCTAGGAAACATGCTCTCCAAAACCACTCTATCTGTGTCCTCTGGTCCTAGACTCCCCCACTTTTGGAACCATCCTCTCCACATCCACCCTGTCTGTGTGCTCTGGTCCTAGACTCCTCCACTATATGATACATCCTCTCCACATCCACTCTATCTGTGCGCTCTGGTCCTAGACCCCCACTATAGGAAACATCCTCTCCACTTCGACTCTATCTGTGTCCTCTGGTCCTATTCTCCCCCACACTATAGGGAACATCCACTCCACATCCACTCTATCTGTGTCCTCTGGTCCTAGACTCTCCCTCTCTATAGGAACACATTCTCTCCAGATCCACTCTATCTGTGTCCTCTGGTCCTTGACTCCCCCAATATAGGAACCATCCTCTCCACATCCCGTCTGTCTGTGTCCTCTGGTCCTAGACTCCCCCACTATAGGAAACATCATCTCCACATCCACCCTGTCTGTGTGCTCTGGTCCTAGACTCCTCCACTATATGATACATCCTCTCCACATCCACTCTCTCTGTGCGCTCTGGTCCTAGACTCCCCCACAGTATAGGAAACATCCTCTCCACATCCACTCTATCTGTGTCCTCTGGTCCTAGACTCTCCCTCTCTATAGGAACACATTCTCTCCACATCCACTCTATCTGTGTCCTCTGGTCCTAGACTCCCCCACTATAGGAACCATCCTCTCCACATCCTCTCTATCTATTTCCTCTGATCCTAGACTCTCCCACACTATAGGAACACATCCTCTCCAGATCCACTCTATCTGTGAGCTCTGGTCCTAGACTCCCCCACTATAGGAAACATCCTCTCCACATCTACTCTATCTGTGTTCTCCTGTCCTAGACACCCCCACTATAGGAACCATCCTCTCCACATCCACTCTATCTGTGTCCTCTGGTCCTAGACTCCCCCAACTATAGGAAACATCCTCTCCACATCCACTCTATCTGTCCTCTGGTCCTAGACTGCCCCACTATAGGAATCCCCACTATAGGAAACATCTTCTCCACATCCACTCTATCTGCGTCTTCTGTTCCTAGACCCCCCCACCATAGGATCCATCCTCTCCAAATCCACTCTATCTATGTCCTCTGGTCCTAGACCCCCCCCACTATAGGAAACATCCTCTCCACATCCACTCTATCTGTGCCCTCTGGTCCTAGACTCCCCCACGAGAGGAAACATCCTCTCCACATCCACTCTATCTGTGAGCTCTGGTCCTAGACTCCCCCACTATAGGAAACATCCTCTCCACATCTACTCTATCTGTGTTCTCTTGTCCTAGACACCCCCACTATAGGAACCATCCTCTCCACATTCACTCTATCTGTGTCCTCTGGTCCTAGACTCCCCCAACTATAGGAAACATCCTCTCCACATCCACTCTATCTGTGTCCTCTGGTCGTAGACTCCCCCACACTACAGGAAACATCCTCTCCACATCCACTCTATCTGTGTACTCTGGTCCTAGACTCTCCCACACTATAGGAACGCGTCCCCTCCAGATCCACTATATCTGTGTCGTCTGGTACTAGACTACCCCACTAGAGGAACCATTCTCTCCACATCCACTCTGTCTGTTTCCTCTGGTCCTAGACTCCCCCACTATAGGAAACATCCTCTCCACATCCACTCTATCTGTGCCCTCTGGTCCTGGACTCCCCCCACTATAGGAAACATCTACTCCACATCCACTCTATCTGTGTCTTCTGGGCCTAGACCCCCCCACCATAGGATCCATCCTCTCCAGATCCAATCTATCTATGTCCTCTGGTCCTAGACACCCCCACTATGGGAAACATCCTCTCCACATCCACTCTATCTGTGTCCTCTGGTCCTAGACTCCCCCACTATAGGAAACATCCTCTCCTCATCCACTCTCTCTGTGTCCTCTGGTCCTAGACTCCCCCACAGTATAGGAAGTATCCGCTCCACATCCACTCTATCTGTGTCCTCTGGTTCTAGACTCCCCCACACTATAGGAAGCATCCTCTCCACATCCACTCTATCTTTGTCCTCTGGTCCTAGACCCCCCACTATTGGAAACATCCTCTCCACATCCAGTCTATCTGTGCCCTCTGGTCCTGGACTCCCCCCACTATAGGAATCATCTACTCCACATCCACTCTATCTGTGTCTTCTGGGCCTAGACCCCCCCACCATAGGATCCATCCTCTCCAGATCCAATCTATCTATATCCTCTGGTCCTAGACTCCCCCACGAGAGGAAACATCCTCTCCATATCCACTCTATCTGTGTCCTCTGGTCCTAGTCTCCCCGACACTATAGGATCAATCCTCTCCACTTCCACTCTATCTGTGCCCTCTGATCCTAGACTCCCGCACGAGAGGAAACATCCTCTCCATATCCACTCTATCTGTGTCCTCTGGTCCTAGTCTCCCCGACACTATAGGATCAAGCCTCTCCACTTCCACTCTATCTGTGCCCTCTGATCCTAGACTCCCCCACGAGAGGAAACATCCTCTCCACATCCACTCTATCTGTGTCCACTGGTCCTAGACTCACCCACTACAGGAAACATCCTATCCACATCCACTCTATCTGTGAGTTCTGGTCCTAGACTCCCCCACTATAGGAAACATCCTCTCCACATCTACTCTATCTGAGTTCTCTTGTCCTAGACACCCCCACTATAGGAACCATCCTCTCCACATCCACTCTGTCTGTGTCCTCTTGTCCTAGACACCTCCACTATATGATACATCCTCTTAACATCCACTCTATTTGTTCCCTCTGGTCCTAAACTCCCCCACTATAGGAAACATCCTATCCACATCCACTCTATCTGTGTCCTCTGGTCCTAGACCCACCCACCATAGGAACCATCCTCTCCACATCCACTCTATCTGTGTCCTCTGGTCCTAGACTCCCCCAACTATAGGAAAGAATTTCTCCACATCCACTCTATCTGTGTCCTCTGGACCTAGACCCCCCTACCATCGGATCCATCCTCTCCACATCCACTCTATCTATGTCCTCTGGTCCTAGACTCCCCCACTATAGGAACCATCCTCTCCACATCCTCTCTATCTATTTCCTCTGGTCCTAGACTCCCCCATACTATAGGATCCATCCTCTCCACTTCCACTCTATCTGTGTTCTATGGTCCTAGACTCCCCCACTATAGGAAACATCCTCTCCACATCCACTCTATCTGTGTCCTCTGGTCCTAGACTCACCCACACTCTAGGAAACATGCTCTCCACATCCACTCTATCTGTGCCCTCTGGTCCTAGACTCCCCCACTATAGGAACCATCCTCTCCACATCCACCCTGTCTGTGTGCTCTGGTCCTAGACTCCTCCACTATATGATACATCCTCTCCACATCCACTCTATCTGTGTCCTCTGGTCCTAGACTCCCCCACACTACAGGAAACATCCTCTCCACATCCACTCTATCTGTGTACTCTGGTCCTAGACTCTCCCACACTATAGGAACGCGTCCTCTCCAGATCCACTATATCTGTGTCGTCTGGTCCGAGACTGCCCCAGTATAGGAAACATCCTCTCCACATCCAGTCTATCTGTGCCCTCTGGTCCTAGATTCCCCCACTATAGGAAACATCCTCTCCTCATCCACTCTCTCTGTGTCCTCTGGTCCTAGACTCCCCCACAGTATAGGAAGTATCCTCTCCACATCCACTCTATCTGTGTCCTCTGGTTCTAGACTCCCCCACACTATAGGAAGCATCCTCTCCACATCCACTCTATCTGTGTCCTCTGGTCCTGGACTCCCCCCACTATAGGAATCATCTACTCCACATCCACTCTATCTGTGTCTTCTGGGTCTAGACCCCCCCACCATAGGATCCATCCTCTCCAGATCTAATCTATCTATGTCCTCTGGTCCTAGACTCCCCCACGAGAGGAAACATCCTCTCCATATCCACTCTATCTGTGTCCTCTGGTCCTAGTCTCCCCGACACTATAGGATCAATCCTCTCCACTTCCACTCTATCTGTGCCCTCTGATCCTAGACTCCCGCACGAGAGGAAACATCCTCTCCATATCCACTCTATCTGTGTCCTCTGGTCCTAGTCTCCCCGACACTATAGGATCAATCCTCTCCACTTCCACTCTATCTGTGCCCTCTGATCCTAGACTCCCCCACGAGAGGAAACATCCTCTCCACATCCACTCTATCTGTGTCCACTGGTCCTAGACTCACCCACTACAGGAAACATCCTATCCACATCCACTCTATCTGTGAGCTCTGGTCCTAGACTCCCCCACTATAGGAAACATCCTCTCCACATCTACTCTATCTGAGTTCTCTTGTCCTAGACACCCCCACTATAGGAACCATCCTCTCCACATGCACTCTGTCTGTGTCCTCTTGTCATAGACACCTCCACTATATGATACATCCTCTTCACATCCACTCTATTTGTTCCCTCTGGTCCTAAACTCCCCCACTATAGGAAACATCCTATCCACATCCACTCTATCTGTGTCCTCTGGTCCTAGACCCACCCACCATAGGAACCATCCTCTCCACATCCACTCTATCTGTGTCCTCTGGTCCTAGACTCCCCCAACTATAGGAAAGAATTTCTCCACATCCACTCTATCTGTGTCCTCTTGACCTAGACCCCCCCACCATCGGATCCATCCTCTCCACATCCACTCTATCTATGTCCTCTGGTCCTAGACTCCCCCACTATAGGAACCATCCTCTCCACATCCTCTCTATCTATTTCCTCTGGTGCTAGACTCCCCCACACTATAGGATCCATCCTCTCCACTTCCACTCTATCTGTGTTCTATGGTCCTAGACTCCCCCACTATAGGAAACATCCTCTCCACATCCACTCTATCTGTGTCCTCTGGTCCTAGACTCACCCACACTCTAGGATCCATCCTCTCCAGATCCACTCTATCTGTGTCCTCTGGTCCTAGACTCACCCACACTCTAGGAAACATGCTCTCCACATCCACTCTATCTGTGTCCTCTGGTCCTAGACTCCCCCAATATAGGAACCATCCTGTCCACTTCCCGTTTGTCTGTGTCCTCTGGTCATGGACTCCCCCACTATAGGAAACATCCTCTCCACATCCTCTCTATCTATTTCCTCTGATCCTAGACTCTCCCACACTATAGGAACACATCCTCTCCAGATCCACTCTATCTGTGGTCCTAGACTGCCCCACTATAGGAACCCCCTCTATAGGAAATATCTTCTCCACATCCACTCTATCTGTGTCTTCTGTTCCTAGACCCCCCCACCATAGGATCCATCCTCTCCAAATCCACTCTGTCTATGTCCTCTGGTCCTAGACTCCCCCACTATAGGAAACATCCTCTCCACGTCCACTCTATCTGTGTCCTCTGTTCCTTGACACCCCGACACTATAGGATCAATCCTCTCCACTTCCACTCTATCTGTGCCCTCTGGTCCTAGACTCCCCCACGAGAGGAAACATCCTCTCCACATCCACTCTATATGTGTCCTCTGGTCCTAGACTCACCCACTACAGGAAACATCCTCTCCACATCCACTCTATCTGTGAGCTCTGGTCCTAGACTCCCCCACTATAGGAAACATCGTCTCCACATCCTCTCCATCTATTTCCTCTGATCCTAGAGTCCCCCACACTATAGGAAACATCCTCTCCACATCCGCTCTCTGTGTGTCCTCTTGTCCTAGACCACCACTATAGGAAACATCTTCTCCACATCCATTCTATCTGTGTCTTCTGCTCGTAGTCTCTCCCACACTATAGGGACACATCCTCTCCAGATCTACTCTATCTGTGTTCTCTTGTCCTAGACACCCCCACTTTAGGAACCATCCTCTCCACATCCACTCTGTCAGTGTCCTCTTGTCCTAGACACCTCCACTATATGGTACATCCTCTCCACATCCACTCTATTTGTTCCCTCTGGTCCTATACTCCCCCACTATAGGAAACATCCTCTCCACCTCCACTCTATCTGTGTCCTCTGGTCCCAAACTCCCCCACTATAGGAAACATCCACTCCACATCCACTCTATCTGTGTCCTCTGGTCCTAGACCCACCCACCATAGGAACCATCCTCTCCACATCCACTCTATCTGTGTCCTCTGGTCCTAGACTCCCCCAACTATAGGAAACAACTTCACCACATCCACTCTATCTGTGTCGTCTGGACCTAGACCCCCCCCACGATCGGATCCATCCTCTCCACATCCACACTGTCTATGCCCTCTGGTCCTAGACTCCCACACTATAGGAACCATCCTGTCCATATCGTCTCTATCTATTTCCTCTGATCCTAGACTCCCCCACACTATAGGAAACATCCTCTCCACATCCATTCTATCTGTGTCTTCTGGTCCTAGACTCTCCCACACTATAGGAACACATCTTCTCCAGATCCACTCTATCTGTCTCCTCTGGTCCTAGACTGCCCCACTATAGGAACCCCCACTATAGGAAACATCTTCTCCACATCCACTCTATCTGTGTCTTCTGTTCCTAGCCCCCCCCACCATAGGATCCATCCTCTCCAAATCCACTCTATCTATGTCCTCTGGTCCTAGACCCCCCCACTATAGGAAACATCCTCTCCACATCCACTCTATCTGTGCCCTCTGGTCCTAGACTCCCCCACGAGAGGAAACATCCTCTCCACATCCAATCTATCTGTGTCCACTGGTCCTAGACTCACCCACTACAGGAAACATCCTCTCCACATCCACTCTATCTGTGAGCTCTGGTCCTAGACTCCCCCACTATAGGAAACATCCTCTCCACATCTACTCTATCTGTGTTCTCTTGTCCTAGACACCCCCACTATAGGATCCATCCTCTCCACATCCACTCTATCTATGTCCTCTGGTCCTAGACTCCCCCACTATAGGAACCATCCTCTCCACATCCTCTCTATCTATTTCCTCTGGTCCTAGACTCCCCCATACTATAGGATCCATCCTCTCCACTTCCACTCTATTTGTGTTCTATGGTCCTAGACTCCCCCACTATAGGAAACATCCTCTCCACATCCACTCTATCTGTGTCCTCTGGTCCTAGACTCACCCACACTCTAGGAAACATGCTCTCCACATCCACTCTATCTGTGCCCTCTGGTCCTAGACTCCCCCACTATAGGAACCATCCTCTCCACATCCACCCTGTCTGTGTGCTCTGGTCCTAGACTCCTCCACTATATGATACATCCTCTCCACATCCACTCTATCTGTGCGCTCTGGTCCTAGACTCCCCCACAGTATAGGAAGCATCCACTCCACATCCACTCTATCTGTGTCCTCTGGTCCTAGACCCCCACGATAGGAAACATCCTCTCCACTTCGACTCTATCTGTGTCCTCTGGTCCTATACTCCCCCACACTATAGGAAACATCCACTCCACATCCACTCTATCTGTGTCCTCTGGTCCTAGACTCCCCCACACTACAGGAAACATCCTCTCCACATCCACTCTATCTGTGTACTCTGGTCCTAGACTCTCCCACACTATAGGAACGCGTCCTCTCCAGATCCACTATATCTGTGTCGTCTGGTCCGAGACTGCCCCAGTATAGGAAACATCCTCTCCACATCCAGTCTATCTGTGCCCTCTGGTCCTAGATTCCCCCACTATAGGAAACATCCTCTCCTCATCCACTCTCTCTGTGTCCTCTGGTCCTAGACTCCCCCACAGTATAGGAAGTATCCTCTCCACATCCACTCTATCTGTGTCCTCTGGTTCTAGACTCCCCCACACTATAGGAAGCATCCTCTCCACATCCACTCTATCTGTGTCCTCTGGTCCTGGACTCCCCCCACTATAGGAATCATCTACTCCACATCCACTCTATCTGTGTCTTCTGGGTCTAGACCCCCCCACCATAGGATCCATCCTCTCCAGATCTAATCTATCTATGTCCTCTGGTCCTAGACTCCCCCACGAGAGGAAACATCCTCTCCATATCCACTCTATCTGTGTCCTCTGGTCCTAGTCTCCCCGACACTATAGGATCAATCCTCTCCACTTCCACTCTATCTGTGCCCTCTGATCCTAGACTCCCGCACGAGAGGAAACATCCTCTCCACATCCACTCTATCTGTGTCCACTGGTCCTAGACTCACCCACTACAGGAAACATCCTATCCACATCCACTCTATCTGTGAGCTCTGGTCCTAGACTCCCCCACTATAGGAAACATCCTCTCCACATCTACTCTATCTGAGTTCTCTTGTCCTAGACACCCCCACTATAGGAACCATCCTCTCCACATGCACTCTGTCTGTGTCCTCTTGTCCTAGACACCTCCACTATATGATACATCCTCTTCACATCCACTCTATTTGTTCCCTCTGGTCCTAAACTCCCCCACTATAGGAAACATCCTATCCACATCCACTCTATCTGTGTCCTCTGGTCCTAGACCCACCCACCATAGGAACCATCCTCTCCACATCCACTCTATCTGTGTCCTCTGGTCCTAGACTCCCCCAACTATAGGAAAGAATTTCTCCACATCCACTCTATCTGTGTCCTCTTGACCTAGACCCCCCCACCATCGGATCCATCCTCTCCACATCCACTCTATCTATGTCCTCTGGTCCTAGACTCCCCCACTATAGGAACCATCCTCTCCACATCCTCTCTATCTATTTCCTCTGGTGCTAGACTCCCCCACACTATAGGATCCATCCTCTCCACTTCCACTCTATCTGTGTTCTATGGTCCTAGACTCCCCCACTATAGGAAACATCCTCTCCACATCCACTCTATCTGTGTCCTCTGGTCCTAGACTCACCCACACTCTAGGATCCATCCTCTCCAGATCCACTCTATCTGTGTCCTCTGGTCCTAGACTCACCCACACTCTAGGAAACATGCTCTCCACATCCACTCTATCTGTGTCCTCTGGTCCTAGACTCCCCCAATATAGGAACCATCCTGTCCACTTCCCGTTTGTCTGTGTCCTCTGGTCATGGACTCCCCCACTATAGGAAACATCCTCTCCACATCCTCTCTATCTATTTCCTCTGATCCTAGACTCTCCCACACTATAGGAACACATCCTCTCCAGATCCACTCTATCTGTGGTCCTAGACTGCCCCACTATAGGAACCCCCTCTATAGGAAATATCTTCTCCACATCCACTCTATCTGTGTCTTCTGTTCCTAGACCCCCCCACCATAGGATCCATCCTCTCCAAATCCACTCTGTCTATGTCCTCTGGTCCTAGACTCCCCCACTATAGGAAACATCCTCTCCACGTCCACTCTATCTGTGTCCTCTGTTCCTTGACACCCCGACACTATAGGATCAATCCTCTCCACTTCCACTCTATCTGTGCCCTCTGGTCCTAGACTCCCCCACGAGAGGAAACATCCTCTCCACATCCACTCTATATGTGTCCTCTGGTCCTAGACTCACCCACTACAGGAAACATCCTCTCCACATCCACTCTATCTGTGAGCTCTGGTCCTAGACTCCCCCACTATAGGAAACATCGTCTCCACATCCTCTCCATCTATTTCCTCTGATCCTAGAGTCCCCCACACTATAGGAAACATCCTCTCCACATCCGCTCTCTGTGTGTCCTCTTGTCCTAGACCACCACTATAGGAAACATCTTCTCCACATCCATTCTATCTGTGTCTTCTGCTCGTAGTCTCTCCCACACTATAGGGACACATCCTCTCCAGATCTACTCTATCTGTGTTCTCTTGTCCTAGACACCCCCACTTTAGGAACCATCCTCTCCACATCCACTCTGTCAGTGTCCTCTTGTCCTAGACACCTCCACTATATGATACATCCTCTCCACATCCACTCTATTTGTTCCCTCTGGTCCTAGACTCCCCCACTATAGGAAACATCCTCTCCACCTCCACTCTATCTGTGTCCTCTGGTCCCAAACTCCCCCACTATAGGAAACATCCACTCCACATCCACTCTATCTGTGTCCTCTGGTCCTAGACCCACCCACCATAGGAACCATCCTCTCCACATCCACTCTATCTGTGTCCTCTGGTCCTAGACTCCCCCAACTATAGGAAACAACTTCACCACATCCACTCTATCTGTGTCGTCTGGACCTAGACCCCCCCCACGATCGGATCCATCCTCTCCACATCCACACTGTCTATGCCCTCTGGTCCTAGACTCCCACACTATAGGAACCATCCTGTCCATATCGTCTCTATCTATTTCCTCTGATCCTAGACTCCCCCACACTATAGGAAACATCCTCTCCACATCCATTCTATCTGTGTCTTCTGGTCCTAGACTCTCCCACACTATAGGAACACATCTTCTCCAGATCCACTCTATCTGTCTCCTCTGGTCCTAGACTGCCCCACTATAGGAACCCCCACTATAGGAAACATCTTCTCCACATCCACTCTATCTGTGTCTTCTGTTCCTAGCCCCCCCCACCATAGGATCCATCCTCTCCAAATCCACTCTATCTATGTCCTCTGGTCCTAGACCCACCCACTATAGGAAACATCCTCTCCACATCCACTCTATCTGTGCCCTCTGGTCCTAGACTCCCCCACGAGAGGAAACATCCTCTCCACATCCACTCTATCTGTGTCCACTGGTCCTAGACTCACCCACTACAGGAAACATCCTCTCCACATCCACTCTATCTGTGAGCTCTGGTCCTAGACTCCCCCACTATAGGAAACATCCTCTCCACATCTACTCTATCTGTGTTCTCTTGTCCTAGACACCCCCACTATAGGAACCATCCTCTCCACATCCACTCTATCTGTGTCCTCTGGTCCTAGACTCCCCCAACTATAGGAAACATACTCTCCACATCCACTCTATCTGTGTCCTCTGGTCCTAGACTCCCCCACACTACAGGAAACATCCTCTCCACATCCACTCTATCTGTGTACTCTGGTCCTAGACTCTCCCACACTATAGGAACGCGTCCTCTCCAGATCCACTATATCTGTGTCGTCTGGTCCTAGACTGCCCCAGTATAGGAAACATCCTCTCCACATCCAGTCTATCTGTGCCCTCTGGTCCTAGATTCCCCCACTATAGGAAACATCCTCTCCTCATCCACTCTCTCTGTGTCCTCTGGTCCTAGACTCCCCCACAGTATAGGAAGTATCCTCTCCACATCCACTCTATCTGTGTCCTCTGGTTCTAGACTCCCCCACACTATAGGAAGCATCCTCTCCACATCCACTCTATCTGTGTCCTCTGGTCCTGGACTCCCCCCACTATTGGAATCATCTACTCCACATCCACTCTATCTGTGTCTTCTGGGTCTAGACCCCCCCACCATAGGATCCATCCTCTCCAGATCCAATCTATCTATGTCCTCTGGTCCTAGACTCCCCCACGAGAGGAAACATCCTCTCCATATCCACTCTATCTGTGTCCTCTGGTCCTAGTCTCCCCGACACTATAGGATCAATCCTCTCCACTTCCACTCTGTCTGTGCCCTCTGATCCTAGACTCCCGCACGAGAGGAAACATCCTCTCCATATCCACTCTATCTGTGTCCTCTGGTCCTAGTCTCCCCGACACTATAGGATCAATCCTCTCCACTTCCACTCTATCTGTGCCCTCTGATCCTGGACTCCCCCACGAGAGGAAACATCCTCTCCACATCCACTCTATCTGTGTCCACTGGTCCTAGACTCACCCACTACAGGAAACATCCTATCCACATCCACTCTATCTGTGAGTTCTGGTCCTAGACTCCCCCACTATAGGAAACATCCTCTCCACATCTACTCTATCTGAGTTCTCTTGTCCTAGACACCCCCACTATAGGAACCATCCTCTCCACATCCACTCTGTCTGTTTCCTCTTGTCCTAGACACCTCCACTATATGATACATCCTCTTCACATCCACTCTATTTGTTCCCTCTGGTCCTAAACTCCCCCACTATAGGAAACATCCTATCCACATCCACTCTATCTGTGTCCTCTGATCCTAGACCCACCCACCATAGGAACCATCCTCTCCACATCCACTCTATCTGTGTCCTCTGGTCCTAGACTCCCCCAACTATAGGAAAGAATTTCTCCACATCCACTCTATCTGTGTCCTCTGGACCTAGACCCCCCCACCATCGGATCCATCCTCTCCACATCTACTCTATCTATGTCCTCTGGTCCTAGACTCCCCCACTATAGGAACCATCCTCTCCACATCCTCTCTATCTATTTCCTCTGGTCCTAGACTCCCCCACTATAGGAAACATCCTCTCCACATCCTCTCTATCTATTTCCTCTGGTCCTAGACTCCCCCACACTATAGGATCCATCCTCTCCACTTCCACTCTATCTGTGTTCTATGGTCCTAGACTCCCCCACTATAGGAAACAGCCTCTCCACATCCACTCTATCTGTGTCCTCTGGTCCTAGACTCACCCACATTCTAGGAACCATCCTCTCCACATCCTCTCTATCTATTTCCTCTGGTCCTAGACTCCCCCACACTATAGGATCCATCCTCTCCACTTCCACTCTATCTGTGTTTTATGGTCCTAGACTCCCCCACTATAGGAAACAGCCTCTCCACATCCACTCTATCTGTGTCCTCTGGTCCTAGACTCACCCACACTCTAGGATCCATCCTCTCCACTTCCACTCTATCTGTGTCCTCTGGTCCTATACTCGCCCACACTATAGGAAACATCCACTCCACATCCACTCTATCTGTGTCCTCTGGTCCTAGACTCCCCCACAGTATAGGAAGTATCCTCTCCACATCCACTCTATCTGTGTCCTCTGGTCCTAGACCCCCCACTATTGGAAACATCCTCTCCACATCCACTCTATCTGTGCCCTCTGGTCCTGGACTCCCCCCACTATAGGAATCATCTACTCCACATCCACTCTATCTGTGTCTTCTGGGCCTAGACCCCCCCACCATAGGATCCATCCTCTCCAGATCCAATCTATCTATGTCCTCTGGTCCTAGACTCCCCCACGAGAGGAAACATCCTCTCCATATCCACTCTATCTGTGTCCTCTGGTCCTAGTCTCCCCGACACTATAGGATCAATCCTCTCCACTTCCACTCTATCTGTGCCCTCTGATCCTAGACTGCCGCACGAGAGGAAACATCCTCTCCATATCCACTCTATCTGTGTCCTCTGGTCCTAGTCTCCCCGACACTATAGGATCAATCCTCTCCAGATCCACTCTATCTGTGTCCTCTGGTCCTAGACTCCCCCACACTACAGGAAACATCCTCTCCACATCCACTCTATCTGTGTACTCTGGTCCTAGACTCTCCCACACTATAGGAACGCGTCCTCTCCAGATCCACTATATCTGTGTCGTCTGGTCCGAGACTGCCCCAGTATAGGAAACATCCTCTCCACATCCAGTATATCTGTGCCCTCTGGTCCTAGATTCCCCCACTATAGGAAACATCCTCTCCTCATCCACTCTCTCTGTGTCCTCTGGTCCTAGACTCCCCCACAGTATAGGAAGTACCCTCTCCACATCCACTCTATCTGTGTCCTCTGGTTCTAGACTCCCCCACACTATAGGAAGCATCCTCTCCACATCCACTCTATCTGTGTCCTCTGGTCCTGGACTCCCCCCACTATAGGAATCATCTACTCCACATCCACTCTATCTGTGTCTTCTGGGTCTAGACCCCCCCACCATAGGATCCATCCTCTCCAGATCTAATCTATCTATGTCCTCTGGTCCTAGACTCCCCCACGAGAGGAAACATCCTCTCCATATCCACTCTATCTTTGTCCTCTGGTCCTAGTCTCCCCGACACTATAGGATCAATCCTCTCCACTTCCACTCTATCTGTGCCCTCTGATCCTAGACTCCCGCACGAGAGGAAACATCCTCTCCATATCCACTCTATCTGTGTCCTCTGGTCCTAGTCTCCCCGACACTATAGGATCAATCCTCTCCACTTCCACTCTATCTGTGCCCTCTGATCCTAGACTCCCCCACGAGAGGAAACATCCTCTCCACATCCACTCTATCTGTGTCCACTGGTCCTAGACTCACCCACTACAGGAAACATCCTATCCACATCCACTCTATCTGTGAGTTCTGGTCCTAGACTCCCCCACTATAGGAAACATCCTCTCCACATCTACTCTATCTGAGTTCTCTTGTCCTAGACACCCCCACTATAGGAACCATCCTCTCCACATCCACTCTGTCTGTGTCCTCTTGTCCTAGACACCTCCACTATATGATACATCCTCTTCACATCCATTCTATTTGTTCCCTCTGGTCCTAAACTCCCCCACTATAGGAAACATCCTATCCACATCCACTCTATCTGTGTCCTCTGATCCTAGACCCACCCACCATAGGAACCATCCTCTCCACATCCACTCTATCTGTGTCCTCTGGTCCTAGACTCCCCCAACTATAGGAAAGAATTTCTCCACATCCACTCTATCTGTGTCCTCTGGACCTAGACCCCCCCACCATCGGATCCATCCTCTCCACATCTACTCTATCTATGTCCTCTGGTCCTAGACTCCCCCACTATAGGAACCATCCTCTCCACATCCTCTCTATCTATTTCCTCTGGTCCTAGACTCCCCCACACTATAGGATCCATCCTCTCCACTTCCACTCTATCTGTGTTTTATGGTCCTAGAATCCCCCACTATAGGAAACAGCCTCTCCACATCCACTCTATCTGTGTCCTCTGGTCCTAGACTCACCCACACTCTAGGATCCATCCTCTCCAGATCCACTCTATCTGTGTCCTCTGGTCCTAGACTCACCCACACTCTAGGAAACATGCTCTCCACATCCACTCTATCTGTGCCCTCTGGTCCTAGACTCCCCCACTATAGGAACCATCCTCTCCACATCCACAATGTCTGTGTGCTCTGGTCCTAGTCTCCTCCACTATATGATACATCCTCTCCACATCCACTCTATCTGTGCGCTCTGGTCATAGACTCCCCCACAGTATAGGAAGCATCCACTCCACATCCACTCTATCTGTGTCCTCTGGTCCTAGACCCCCACTATAGGAAACATCCTCTCCACTTCGACTCTATCTGTGTCCTCTGGTCCTATACTCCCCCACACTATAGGAAACATCCACTCCACATCCACTCTATCTGTGTCCTCTGGTCCTAGACTCCCCCACAGTATAGGAAGTATCCTCTCCATATCCACTCTATCTGTGTCCTCTGGTCCTAGACCCCCCACTATTGGAAACATCCTCTCCACATCCACTCTATCTGTGCCCTCTGGTCCTGGACTCCCCCCACTATAGGAATCATCTACTCCACATCCACTCTATCTGTGTCTTCTGGGCCTAGACCCCCCCACCATAGGATCCATCCTCTCCAGATCCAATCTATCTATGTCCTCTGGTTCTAGACTCCCCCACGAGAGGAAACATCCTCTCCATATCCACTCTATCTGTGTCCTCTGGTCCTAGTCTCCCCGACACTATAGGATCAATCCTCTCCACTTCCACTCTATCTGTGCCCTCTGATCCTAGACTCCCGCACGAGAGGAAACATCCTCTCCATATCCACTCTATCTGTGTCCTCTGGTCCTAGTCTCCCCGACACTATAGGATCAATCCTCTCCAGATCCACTCTATCTGTGTCCTCTGGTCCTAGACTCCCCCACACTACAGGAAACATCCTCTCCACATCCACTCTATCTGTGTACTCTGGTACTAGACTCTCCCACACTATAGGAACGCGTCTTCTCCAGATCCACTATATCTGTGTCGTCTGGTCCTAGACTGCCCCAGTATAGGAAACATGCTCTCCACATCCAGTCTATCTGTGTCCTCTGGTCCTATACTCCCCCACACTATAGGAAACATCCACTCCACATCCACTCTATCTGTGTCCTCTGGTCCTAGACTCCCCCACAGTATAGGAAGTATCCTCTCCATATCCACTCTATCTGTGTCCTCTGGTCCTAGACCCCCCACTATTGGAAACATCCTCTCCACATCCACTCTATCTGTGTCCTCTGGTCCTGGACTCCCCCCACTATAGGAATCATCTACTCCACATCCACTCTATCTGTGTCTTCTGGGCCTAGATCCCCCCACCATAGGATCCATCCTCTCCAGATCCAATCTATCTATGTCCTCTGGTCCTAGACCCACCCACCATAGGAACCATCCTCTCCACATCCACTCTATCTGTGTCCTCTGGTCCTAGACTCCCCCAACTATAGGAAAGAATTTCTCCACATCCACTCTATCTGTGTCCTCTGGACCTAGACCCCCCCACCATCGGATCCATCCTCTCCACATCTACTCTATCTATGTCCTCTGGTCCTAGACTCCCCCACTATAGGAACCATCCTCTCCACATCCTCTCTATCTATTTCCTCTGGTCCTAGACTCCCCCACACTATAGGATCCATCCTCTCCAGTTCCACTCTATCTGTGTTTTATGGTCCTAGAATCCCCCACTATAGGAAACAGCCTCTCCACATCCACTCTATCTGTGTCCTCTGGTCCTAGACTCACCCACACTCTAGGATCCATCCTCTCCAGATCCACTCTATCTGTGTCCTCTGGTCCTAGACTCACCCACACTCTAGGAAACATGCTCTCCACATCCACTCTATCTGTGCCCTCTGGTCCTAGACTCCCCCACTATAGGAACCATCCTCTCCACATCCACAATGTCTGTGTGCTCTGGTCCTAGACTCCTCCACTATATGATACATCCTCTCCACATCCACTCTATCTGTGCGCTCTGGTCATAGACTCCCCCACAGTATAGGAAGCATCCACTCCACATCCACTCTATCTGTGTCCTCTGGTCCTAGACCCCCACTATAGGAAACATCCTCTCCACTTCGACTCTATCTGTGTCCTCTGGTCCTATACATCCCACACTATAGGAAACATCCACTCCACATCCACTCTATCTGTGTCCTCTGGTCCTAGACTCCCCCACAGTATAGGAAGTATCCTCTCCATATCCACTCTATCTGTGTCCTCTGGTCCTAGACCCCCCACTATTGGAAACATCCTCTCCACATCCACTCTATCTGTGCCCTCTGGTCCTGGACTCCCCCCACTATAGGAATCATCTACTCCACATCCACTCTATCTGTGTCTTCTGGGCCTAGACCCCCCCACCATAGGATCCATCCTCTCCAGATCCAATCTATCTATGTCCTCTGGTTCTAGACTCCCCCACGAGAGGAAACATCCTCTCCATATCCACTCTATCTGTGTCCTCTGGTCCTAGTCTCCCCGACACTATAGGATCAATCCTCTCCACTTCCACTCTATCTGTGCCCTCTGATCCTAGACTCCCGCACGAGAGGAAACATCCTCTCCATATCCACTCTCTCTGTGTCCTCTGGTCCTAGTCTCCCCGACACTATAGGATCAATCCTCTCCACTTCCACTCTATCTGTGCCCTCTGATCCTAGACTCCCCCACGAGAGGAAACATCCTCTCCACATCCAGTCTATCTGTGTCCACTGGTCCTAGACTCACCCACTACAGGAAACATCCTATCCACATCCACTCTATCTGTGAGTTCTGGTCCTAGACTCCCCCACTATAGGAAACATCCTCTCCACATCTACTCTATCTGAGTTCTCTTGTCCTAGACACCCCCACTATAGGAACCATCCTCTCCACATCCACTCTGTCTGTGTCCTCTTATCCTAGACACCTCCACTATATGATACATCCTCTTCACATCCATTCTATTTGTTCCCTCTGGTCCTAAACTCCCCCACTATAGGAAACATCCTATCCACATCCACTCTATCTGTGTCCTCTGATCCTAGACCCACCCACCATAGGAACCATCCTCTCCACATCCACTCTATCTGTGTCCTCTGGTCCTAGACTCCCCCAACTATAGGAAAGAATTTCTCCACATCCACTCTATCTGTGTCCTCTGGACCTAGACCCCCCCACCATCGGATCCATCCTCTCCACATCTACTCTATCTATGTCCTCTGGTCCTAGACTCCCCCACTATAGGAACCATCCTCTCCACATCCTCTCTATCTATTTCCTCTGGTCCTAGACTCCCCCACACTATAGGATCCATCCTCTCCACTTCCACTCTATCTGTGTTTTATGGTCCTAGACTCCCCCACTATAGGAAACAGCCTCTCCACATCCACTCTATCTGTGTCCTCTGGTCCTAGACTCACCCACACTCTAGGATCCATCCTCTCCAGATCCACTCTATCTGTGTTTTATGGTCCTAGACTCCCCCACTATAGGAAACAGCCTCTCCACATCCACTCTATCTGTGTCCTCTGGTCCTAGACTCACCCACACTCTAGGAAACATGCTCTCCACATCCACTCTATCTGTGCCCTCTGGTCCTAGACTCCCCCACTATAGGAACCATCCTCTCCACATCCACAATGTCTGTGTGCTCTGGTCCTAGACTCCTCCACTATATGATACATCCTCTCCACATCCACTCTATCTGTGCGCTCTGGTCATAGACTCCCCGACAGTATAGGAAGCATCCACTCCACATCCACTCTATCTGTGTCCTCTGGTCCTAGACCCCCACTATAGGAAACATCCTCTCCACTTCGACTCTATCTGTGTCCTCTGGTCCTAGACTCCCCCACTATAGGAAACATCCACTCCACATCCACTCTATCTGTGTCCTCTGGTCCTAGACTCCCCCACTATAGGAAACATCCACTCCACATCCACTCTATCTGTGAGTTCTGGTCCTAGACTCCCCCACTATAGGAAACATCCTTTCCACATCTACTCTATCTGTGTCCTCTGGTCCTAGACTCACCCACACTCTAGGATCCATCCTCTCCAGATCCACTCTATCTGTGTCCTCTGGTCCTAGACTCACCCACACTCTAGGAAACATGCTCTCCACATCCACTCTATCTGTGCCCTCTGGTCCTAAACTCCCCCACTAAAGGAAACATCCTATCCACATCCACTCTATCTGTGTCCTCTGGTCCTAGACCCACCCACCATAGGAACCATCCTCTCCACATCCACTCTATCTGTGTCCTCTGGTCCTAGACTCCCCCAACTATAGGAAAGAATTTCTCCACATCCACTCTATCTGTGTCCTCTGGACCTAGACCCCCCCACCATCGGATCCATCCTCTCCACATCCACTCTATCTATGTCCTCCCGTCCTAGACTCCCCCACTATAGGAACCATCCTCTCCACATCCTCTCTATCTATTTCCTCTGGTCCTAGACTCCCCCACACTATAGGATCCATCCTCTCCACTTCCACTCTATCTGTGTTCTATGGTCCTAGACTCCCCCACTATAGGAAACATCCTCTCCACATCCACTCTATCTGTGTCCTCTGGTCCTAGACTCACCCACACTCTAGGATCCATCCTCTCCAGATCCACTCTATCTGTGTCCTCTGGTCCTAGACTCACCCACACTCTAGGAAACATGCTCTCCACATCCACTCTATCTGTGCCCTCTGGTCCTAGACTCCCCCACTATAGGAACCATCCTCTCCGCATCCACCCTGTCTGTGTGCTCTGGTCCTAGACTCCTCCACTATATGATACATCCTCTCCACATCCACTCTATCTGTGCGCTCTGGTCCTAGACTCCCCCACAGTATAGGAAGCATCCACACCACATCCACTCTATCTGTGTCCTCTGGTCCTAGACCCCCACTATAGGAAACATCCTCTCTACTTCGACTCTATCTGTGTCCTCTGGTCCTATACTCCCCCACACTATAGGAAACATCCACTCCACATCCACTCTATCTGTGTCCTCTGGTCCTAGACTCACCCACACTTTAGGATCAATCCTCTCCACTTCCACTCTATCTGTGCCCTCTGATCCTAGACTCCCGCACGAGAGGAAACATCCTCTCCATATCCACTCTATCTGTGTCCTCTGGTCTTAGTCTCCCCGACACTATAGGATCAATCCTCTCCAGATCCACTCTATCTGTGTCCTCTGGTCCTAGACTCCCCCACACTACAGGAAACATCCTCTCCACATCCACTCTATCTGTGTACTCTGGTACTAGACTCTCCCACACTATAGGAACGCGTCTTCTCCAGATCCACTATATCTGTGTCGTCTGGTCCTAGACTGCCCCAGTATAGGAAACATGCTCTCCACATCCAGTCTATCTGTGTCCTCTGGTCCTATACTCCCCCACACTATAGGAAACATCCACTCCACATCCACTCTATCTGTGTCCTCTGGTCCTAGACTCCCCCACAGTATAGGAAGTATCCTCTCCATATCCACTCTATCTGTGTCCTCTGGTCCTAGACCCCCCACTATTGGAAACATCCTCTCCACATCCACTCTATCTGTGCCCTCTGGTCCTGGACTCCCCCCACTATAGGAATCATCTACTCCACATCCACTCTATCTGTGTCTTCTGGGCCTAGACCCCCCCACCATAGGATCCATCCTCTCCAGATCCAATCTATCTATGTCCTCTGGTTCTAGACTCCCCCACGAGAGGAAACATCCTCTCCATATCCACTCTATCTGTGTCCTCTGGTCCTAGTCTCCCCGACACTATAGGATCAATCCTCTCCACTTCCACTCTATCTGTGCCCTCTGATCCTAGACTCCCGCACGAGAGGAAACATCCTCTCCATATCCACTCTCTCTGTGTCCTCTGGTCCTAGTCTCCCCGACACTATAGGATCAATCCTCTCCACTTCCACTCTATCTGTGCCCTCTGATCCTAGACTCCCCCACGAGAGGAAACATCCTCTCCACATCCAGTCTATCTGTGTCCACTGGTCCTAGACTCACCCACTACAGGAAACATCCTATCCACATCCACTCTATCTGTGAGTTCTGGTCCTAGACTCCCCCACTATAGGAAACATCCTCTCCACATCTACTCTATCTGAGTTCTCTTGTCCTAGACACCCCCACTATAGGAACCATCCTCTCCACATCCACTCTGTCTGTGTCCTCTTATCCTAGACACCTCCACTATATGATACATCCTCTTCACATCCATTCTATTTGTTCCCTCTGGTCCTAAACTCCCCCACTATAGGAAACATCCTATCCACATCCACTCTATCTGTGTCCTCTGATCCTAGACCCACCCACCATAGGAACCATCCTCTCCACATCCACTCTATCTGTGTCCTCTGGTCCTAGACTCCCCCAACTATAGGAAAGAATTTCTCCACATCCACTCTATCTGTGTCCTCTGGACCTAGACCCCCCCACCATCGGATCCATCCTCTCCACATCTACTCTATCTATGTCCTCTGGTCCTAGACTCCCCCACTATAGGAACCATCCTCTCCACATCCTCTCTATCTATTTCCTCTGGTCCTAGACTCCCCCACACTATAGGATCCATCCTCTCCACTTCCACTCTATCTGTGTTTTATGGTCCTAGACTCCCCCACTATAGGAAACAGCCTCTCCACATCCACTCTATCTGTGTCCTCTGGTCCTAGACTCACCCACACTCTAGGATCCATCCTCTCCAGATCCACTCTATCTGTGTTTTATGGTCCTAGACTCCCCCACTATAGGAAACAGCCTCTCCACATCCACTCTATCTGTGTCCTCTGGTCCTAGACTCACCCACACTCTAGGAAACATGCTCTCCACATCCACTCTATCTGTGCCCTCTGGTCCTAGACTCCCCCACTATAGGAACCATCCTCTCCACATCCACAATGTCTGTGTGCTCTGGTCCTAGACTCCTCCACTATATGATACATCCTCTCCACATCCACTCTATCTGTGCGCTCTGGTCATAGACTCCCCGACAGTATAGGAAGCATCCACTCCACATCCACTCTATCTGTGTCCTCTGGTCCTAGACCCCCACTATAGGAAACATCCTCTCCACTTCGACTCTATCTGTGTCCTCTGGTCCTAGACTCCCCCACTATAGGAAACATCCACTCCACATCCACTCTATCTGTGTCCTCTGGTCCTAGACTCCCCCACTATAGGAAACATCCACTCCACATCCACTCTATCTGTGAGTTCTGGTCCTAGACTCCCCCACTATAGGAAACATCCTTTCCACATCTACTCTATCTGTGTCCTCTGGTCCTAGACTCACCCACACTCTAGGATCCATCCTCTCCAGATCCACTCTATCTGTGTCCTCTGGTCCTAGACTCACCCACACTCTAGGAAACATGCTCTCCACATCCACTCTATCTGTGCCCTCTGGTCCTAAACTCCCCCACTAAAGGAAACATCCTATCCACATCCACTCTATCTGTGTCCTCTGGTCCTAGACCCACCCACCATAGGAACCATCCTCTCCACATCCACTCTATCTGTGTCCTCTGGTCCTAGACTCCCCCAACTATAGGAAAGAATTTCTCCACATCCACTCTATCTGTGTCCTCTGGACCTAGACCCCCCCACCATCGGATCCATCCTCTCCACATCCACTCTATCTATGTCCTCCCGTCCTAGACTCCCCCACTATAGGAACCATCCTCTCCACATCCTCTCTATCTATTTCCTCTGGTCCTAGACTCCCCCACACTATAGGATCCATCCTCTCCACTTCCACTCTATCTGTGTTCTATGGTCCTAGACTCCCCCACTATAGGAAACATCCTCTCCACATCCACTCTATCTGTGTCCTCTGGTCCTAGACTCACCCACACTCTAGGATCCATCCTCTCCAGATCCACTCTATCTGTGTCCTCTGGTCCTAGACTCACCCACACTCTAGGAAACATGCTCTCCACATCCACTCTATCTGTGCCCTCTGGTCCTAGACTCCCCCACTATAGGAACCATCCTCTCCGCATCCACCCTGTCTGTGTGCTCTGGTCCTAGACTCCTCCACTATATGATACATCCTCTCCACATCCACTCTATCTGTGCGCTCTGGTCCTAGACTCCCCCACAGTATAGGAAGCATCCACACCACATCCACTCTATCTGTGTCCTCTGGTCCTAGACCCCCACTATAGGAAACATCCTCTCTACTTCGACTCTATCTGTGTCCTCTGGTCCTATACTCCCCCACACTATAGGAAACATCCACTCCACATCCACTCTATCTGTGTCCTCTGGTCCTAGACTCACCCACACTCTAGGATCAATCCTCTCCACTTCCACTCTATCTGTGCCCTCTGATCCTAGACTCCCGCACGAGAGGAAACATCCTCTCCATATCCACTCTATCTGTGTCCTCTGGTCTTAGTCTCCCCGACACTATAGGATCAATCCTCTCCAGATCCACTCTATCTGTGTCCTCTGGTCCTAGACTCCCCCACACTACAGGAAACATCCTCTCCACATCCACTCTATCTGTGTACTCTGGTACTAGACTCTCCCACACTATAGGAACGCGTCTTCTCCAGATCCACTATATCTGTGTCGTCTGGTCCTAGACTGCCCCAGTATAGGAAACATGCTCTCCACATCCAGTCTATCTGTGTCCTCTGGTCCTATACTCCCCCACACTATAGGAAACATCCACTCCACATCCACTCTATCTGTGTCCTCTGGTCCTAGACTCCCCCACAGTATAGGAAGTATCCTCTCCATATCCACTCTATCTGTGTCCTCTGGTCCTAGACCCCCCACTATTGGAAACATCCTCTCCACATCCACTCTATCTGTGCCCTCTGGTCCTGGACTCCCCCCACTATAGGAATCATCTACTCCACATCCACTCTATCTGTGTCTTCTGGGCCTAGATCCCCCCACCATAGGATCCATCCTCTCCAGATCCAATCTATCTATGTCCTCTGGTCCTAGACTCCCCCACGAGAGGAAACATCCTCTCCATATCCTCTCTATCTGTGTCCTCTGGTCCTAGTCTCCCCGACACTATAGGATCAATCCTCTCCACTTCCACTCTATCTGTGCCCTCTGATCCTGGACTCCCGCACGAGAGGAAACATCCTCTCCATATCCACTCTCTCTGTGTCCTCTGGTCCTAGTCTCCCCGACACTATAGGATCAATCCTCTCCACTTCCACTCTATCTGTGCCCTCTGATCCTAGACTCCCCCACGAGAGGAAACATCCTCTCCACATCCACTCTATCTGTGTCCACTGGTCCTAGACTCACCCACTACAGGAAACATCCTATCCACATCCACTCTATCTGTGAGTTCTGGTCCTAGACTCCCCCACTATAGGAAACATCCTCTCCACATCTACTCTATCTGAGTTCTCTTGTCCTAGACACCCCCACTATAGGAACCATCCTCTCCACATCCACTCTGTCTGTGTCCTCTTATCCTAGACACCTCCACTATATGATACATCCTCTTCACATCCATTCTATTTGTTCCCTCTGGTCCTAAACTCCCCCACTATAGGAAACATCCTATCCACATCCACTCTATCTGTGTCCTCTGATCCTAGACCCACCCACCATAGGAACCATCCTCTCCACATCCACTCTATCTGTGTCCTCTGGTCCTAGACTCCCCCAACTATAGGAAAGAATTTCTCCACATCCACTCTATCTGTGTCCTCTGGACCTAGACCCCCCCACCATCGGATCCATCCTCTCCACATCTACTCTATCTATGTCCTCTGGTCCTAGACTCCCCCACTATAGGAACCATCCTCTCCATATCCTCTCTATCTATTTCCTCTGGTCCTAGACTCCCCCATACTATAGGATCCATCCTCTCCACTTCCACTCTATCTGTGTTTTATGGTCCTAGACTCCCCCACTATAGGAAACAGCCTCTCCACATCCACTCTATCTGTGTCCTCTGGTCCTAGACTCACCCACACTCTAGGATCCATCCTCTCCAGATCCACTCTATCTGTGTCCTCTGGTCCTAGACTCACCCACACTCTAGGAAACATGCTCTCCACATCCACTCTATCTGTGCCCTCTGGTCCTAGACTCCCCCACTATAGGAACCATCCTCTCCACATCCACAATGTCTGTGTGGTCTGGTCCTAGACTCCTCCACTATATGATACATCCTCTCCACATCCACTCTATCTGTGCGCTCTGGTCATAGACTCCCCCACAGTATAGGAAGCATCCACTCCACATCCACTCTATCTGTGTCCTCTGGTCCTAGACCCCCACTATAGGAAACATCCTCTCCACTTCGACTCTATCTGTGTCCTCTTGTCCTAGACTCCCCCACTATAGGAAACATCCACTCCACATCCACTCTATCTGTGTCCTCTGGTCCGAGACTCCCCCACTATAGGAAACATCCACTCCACATCCACTCTATCTGTGAGTTCTGGTCCTAGACTCCCCCACTATAGGAAACATCCTTTCCACATCTACTCTATCTGTGTCCTCTGGTCCTAGACTCACCCACACTCTAGGATCCATCCTCTCCAGATCCACTCTATCTGTGTCCTCTGGTCCTAGACTCACCCACACTCTAGGAAACATGCTCTCCACATCCACTCTATCTGTGCCCTCTGGTCCTATACACCTCCACTATATGATACATCCTCTTCACATCCACTCTATTTGTTCCCTCTGGTCCTAAACTCCCCCACTAAAGGAAACATCCTATCCACATCCACTCTATCTGTGTCCTCTGGTCCTAGACCCACCCACCATAGGAACCATCCTCTCCACATCCACTCTATCTGTGTCCTCTGGTCCTAGACTCCCCCAACTATAGGAAAGAATTTCTCCACATCCACTCTATCTGTGTCCTCTGGACCTAGACCCCCCCACCATCGGATCCATCCTCTCCACATCCACTCTATCTATGTCCTCTGGTCCTAGACTCCCCCACTATAGGAACCATCCTCTCCACATCCTCTCTATCTATTTCCTCTGGTCCTAGACCCCCACTATAGGAAACATCCTCTCTACTTCGACTCTATCTGTGTCCTCTGGTCCTATACTCCCCCACACTATAGGAAACATCCACTCCACATCCACTCTATCTGTGTCCTCTGGTCCTAGACTCACCCACACTCTAGGATCAATCCTCTCCACTTCCACTCTATCTGTGCCCTCTGATCCTAGACTCCCGCACGAGAGGAAACATCCTCTCCATATCCACTCTATCTGTGTCCTCTGGTCTTAGTCTCCCCGACACTATAGGATCAATCCTCTCCAGATCCACTCTATCTGTGTCCTCTGGTCCTAGACTCCCCCACACTACAGGAAACATCCTCTCCACATCCACTCTATCTGTGTACTCTGGTACTAGACTCTCCCACACTATCGGAACGCGTCTTCTCCAGATCCACTATATCTGTGTCGTCTGGTCCTAGACTGCCCCAGTATAGGAAACATGCTCTCCACATCCAGTCTATCTGTGTCCTCTGGTCCTATACTCCCCCACACTATAGGAAACATCCACTCCACATCCACTCTATCTGTGTCCTCTGGTCCTAGACTCCCCCACAGTATAGGAAGTATCCTCTCCATATCCACTCTATCTGTGTCCTCTGGTCCTAGACCCCCCACTATTGGAAACATCCTCTCCACATCCACTCTATCTGTGCCCTCTGGTCCTGGACTCCCCCCACTATAGGAATCATCTACTCCACATCCACTCTATCTGTGTCTTCTGGGCCTAGATCCCCCCACCATAGGATCCATCCTCTCCAGATCCAATCTATCTATGTCCTCTGGTCCTAGACTCCCCCACGAGAGGAAACATCCTCTCCATATCCTCTCTATCTGTGTCCTCTGGTCCTAGTCTCCCCGACACTATAGGATCAATCCTCTCCACTTCCACTCTATCTGTGCCCTCTGATCCTGGACTCCCGCACGAGAGGAAACATCCTCTCCATATCCACTCTCTCTGTGTCCTCTGGTCCTAGTCTCCCCGACACTATAGGATCAATCCTCTCCACTTCCACTCTATCTGTGCCCTCTGATCCTAGACTCCCCCACGAGAGGAAACATCCTCTCCACATCCACTCTATCTGTGTCCACTGGTCCTAGACTCACCCACTACAGGAAACATCCTATCCACATCCACTCTATCTGTGAGTTCTGGTCCTAGACTCCCCCACTATAGGAAACATCCTCTCCACATCTACTCTATCTGAGTTCTCTTGTCCTAGACACCCCCACTATAGGAACCATCCTCTCCACATCCACTCTGTCTGTGTCCTCTTATCCTAGACACCTCCACTATATGATACATCCTCTTCACATCCATTCTATTTGTTCCCTCTGGTCCTAAACTCCCCCACTATAGGAAACATCCTATCCACATCCACTCTATCTGTGTCCTCTGATCCTAGACCCACCCACCATAGGAACCATCCTCTCCACATCCACTCTATCTGTGTCCTCTGGTCCTAGACTCCCCCAACTATAGGAAAGAATTTCTCCACATCCACTCTATCTGTGTCCTCTGGACCTAGACCCCCCCACCATCGGATCCATCCTCTCCACATCTACTCTATCTATGTCCTCTGGTCCTAGACTCCCCCACTATAGGAACCATCCTCTCCATATCCTCTCTATCTATTTCCTCTGGTCCTAGACTCCCCCATACTATAGGATCCATCCTCTCCACTTCCACTCTATCTGTGTTTTATGGTCCTAGACTCCCCCACTATAGGAAACAGCCTCTCCACATCCACTCTATCTGTGTCCTCTGGTCCTAGACTCACCCACACTCTAGGATCCATCCTCTCCAGATCCACTCTATCTGTGTCCTCTGGTCCTAGACTCACCCACACTCTAGGAAACATGCTCTCCACATCCACTCTATCTGTGCCCTCTGGTCCTAGACTCCCCCACTATAGGAACCATCCTCTCCACATCCACAATGTCTGTGTGGTCTGGTCCTAGACTCCTCCACTATATGATACATCCTCTCCACATCCACTCTATCTGTGCGCTCTGGTCATAGACTCCCCCACAGTATAGGAAGCATCCACTCCACATCCACTCTATCTGTGTCCTCTGGTCCTAGACCCCCACTATAGGAAACATCCTCTCCACTTCGACTCTATCTGTGTCCTCTTGTCCTAGACTCCCCCACTATAGGAAACATCCACTCCACATCCACTCTATCTGTGTCCTCTGGTCCGAGACTCCCCCACTATAGGAAACATCCACTCCACATCCACTCTATCTGTGAGTTCTGGTCCTAGACTCCCCCACTATAGGAAACATCCTTTCCACATCTACTCTATCTGTGTCCTCTGGTCCTAGACTCACCCACACTCTAGGATCCATCCTCTCCAGATCCAC
Organism: Hypanus sabinus; assembly: GCF_030144855.1. NCBI lineage: Eukaryota > Metazoa > Chordata > Chondrichthyes > Myliobatiformes > Dasyatidae > Hypanus > Hypanus sabinus. The sequence continues at coordinate 60,310 of NW_026779058.1, read as the reverse complement.
TCTATCTGTGTCCTCTGGTCCTAGACTCACCCACACTCTAGGAAACATGCTCTCCACATCCACTCTATCTGTGCCCTCTGGTCCTATACACCTCCACTATATGATACATCCTCTTCACATCCACTCTATTTGTTCCCTCTGGTCCTAAACTCCCCCACTAAAGGAAACATCCTATCCACATCCACTCTATCTGTGTCCTCTGGTCCTAGACCCACCCACCATAGGAACCATCCTCTCCACATCCACTCTATCTGTGTCCTCTGGTCCTAGACTCCCCCAACTATAGGAAAGAATTTCTCCACATCCACTCTATCTGTGTCCTCTGGACCTAGACCCCCCCACCATCGGATCCATCCTCTCCACATCCACTCTATCTATGTCCTCTGGTCCTAGACTCCCCCACTATAGGAAACATCCACTCCACATCCACTCTATCTGTGTCCTCTGGTCCGAGACTCCCCCACTATAGGAAACATCCACTCCACATCCACTCTATCTGTGAGTTCTGGTCCTAGACTCCCCCACTATAGGAAACATCCTTTCCACATCTACTCTATCTGTGTCCTCTGGTCCTAGACTCACCCACACTCTAGGATCCATCCTCTCCAGATCCACTCTATCTGTGTCCTCTGGTCCTAGACTCACCCACACTCTAGGAAACATGCTCTCCACATCCACTCTATCTGTGCCCTCTGGTCCTATACACCTCCACTATATGATACATCCTCTTCACATCCACTCTATTTGTTCCCTCTGGTCCTAAACTCCCCCACTAAAGGAAACATCCTATCCACATCCACTCTATCTGTGTCCTCTGGTCCTAGACCCACCCACCATAGGAACCATCCTCTCCACATCCACTCTATCTGTGTCCTCTGGTCCTAGACTCCCCCAACTATAGGAAAGAATTTCTCCACATCCACTCTATCTGTGTCCTCTGGACCTAGACCCCCCCACCATCGGATCCATCCTCTCCACATCCACTCTATCTATGTCCTCTGGTCCTAGACTCCCCCACTATAGGAACCATCCTCTCCACATCCTCTCTATCTATTTCCTCTGGTCCTAGACTCCCCCACACTATAGGATCCATCCTCTCCACTTCCACTCTATCTGTGTTCTATGGTCCTAGACCCCCACTATAGGAAACATCCTCTCCACATCCACTCTATCTGTGTCCTCTGGTCCTAGACTCACCCACACTCTAGGATCCATCCTCTCCAGATCCACTCTATCTGTGTCCTCTGGTCCTAGACTCACCCACACTCTAGGAAACATGGTCTCCACATCCACTCTATCTGTGCCCTCTGGTCCTAGACTCCCCCACTATAGGAACCATCCTCTCCACATCCACCCTGTCTGTGTGCTCTGGTCCTAGACTCCTCCGCTATATGATACATCCTCTCCACATCCACTCTATCTGTGCGCTCTGGTCCTAGACTCCCCCACAGTATAGGAAGCATCCACTCCACATCCACTCTATCTGTGTCCTCTGGTCCTAGACCCCCACTATAGGAAACATCCTCTCTACTTCGACTCTATCTGTGTCCTCTGGTCCTATACTCCCCCACACTATAGGAAACATCCACTCCACATCCACTCTATCTGTGTCCTCTGGTCCTATACTCCCCCAATATAGGAACCATCCTGTCCACATCCCGTTTGTCTGTGTCCTCTGGTCATGGACTCCCCCACTATAGGAAACATCCTCTCCACATCCTCTCTATCTATTTCCTCTGATCCTAGACTCTCCCACACTATAGGAACACATCCTCTCCAGATCCACTCTATCTGTGGTCCTAGACTGCCCCACTATAGGAACCCCCACTATAGGAAATATCTTCTCCACATCCACTCTATCTGCGTCTTCTGTTCCTAGACCCCCCCCACCATAGGATCCATCCTCTCCAAATCCACTCTGTCTATGTCCTCTGTTCCTAGACTCCCCCACTATAGGAAACATCCTCTCCACGTCCACTCTATCTGTGTCCTCTGGTCCTAGACACCCCGACACTATAGGATCAATCCTCTCCACTTCCACTCTATCTGTGCCCTCTGGTCCTAGACTCCCCCACGAGAGGAAACATCCTCTCCACTTCCACTCTATATGTGTCCACTGGTCCTAGACTCACCCACTACAGGAAACATCCTCTCCACATCCACTCTATCTGTGAGCTCTGGTCCTAGACTCCCCCACTATAGGAAACATCCTTTCCACATCTACTCTATCTGAGTTCTCTTGTCCTAGACACCCCCACTATAGGAACCATCCTCTCCACATCCACTCTGTCTGTGTCCTCTTGTCCTAGACACCTCCACTATATGATACATCCTCTTCACATCCACTCTATTTGTTCCCTCTGGTCCTAAACTCCCCCACTACAGGAAACATCCTATCCACATCCACTCTATCTGTGTCCTCTGATCCTAGACCCACCCACCATAGGAACCATCCTCTCCACATCCACTCTATCTGTGTCCTCTGGTCCTAGACTCCCCCAACTATAGGAAAGAATTTCTCCACATCCACTATATCTGTGTCCTCTGGACCTAGACCCCCCCACCATCGGATCCATCCTCTCCACATCCACTCTATCTATGTCCTCTGGTCCTAGACTCCCCCACTATAGGAACCATCCTCTCCACATCCTCTCTATCTATTTCCTCTGGTCCTAGACTCCCCCACACTATAGGATCCATCCTCTCCACTTCCACTTATCTGTGTTCTATGGTCCTTGACTCCCCCACTATAGGAAACAGCCTCTCCACATCCACTCTATCTGTGTCCTCTGGTCCTAGACTCACCCACACTCTAGGATCCATCCTCTCCAGATCCACTCTATCTGTTTCCTCTGGTCCTAGACTCACCCACACTCTAGGAAACATGCTCTCCACATCCACTCTATCTGTGCCCTCTGGTCCTAGACTCCCCCACTATAGGAACCATCCTCTCCACATCCACCCTGTCTGTGTGCTCTGGTCCTAGACTCCTCCACTATATGATACATCCTCTCCACATCCACTCTATCTGTGCGCTCTGGTCCTAGACTCCCCCACTATAGGAAACATCCTCTCCACATCCACTCTATCTGTGTCCTCTGGTCCTAGACTCCCCCACTATAGGAAACATCCTCTCCACTTCGACTCTATCTGTGTCCTCTGGTCCTAGACCCCCACTATAGGAAACATCCTCTCCACTTCGACTCTATCTGTGTCCTCTGGTCCTATACTCCCCCACACTACAGGAAACATCCACTCCACATCCACTCTATCTGTGTCCTCTGGTCCTAGACTCCCCCACAGTATAGGAAGTATCCTCTCCACATCCACTCTATCTGTGTCCTCTGGTCCTAGACCCCCCACTATTGGAAACATCCTCTCCACATCCACTCTATCTGTGCCCTCTGGTCCTGGACTCCCCCCACTATAGGAATCATCTACTCCACATCCACTCTATCTGTGCCCTCTGGTCCTAGACTCCCCCACTATAGGAACCATCCTCTCCACATCCACCCTGTCTGTGAGCTCTGGTCCTAGACTCCCCCACTATAGGAAACATCCTTTCCACATCTACTCTATCAGAGTTCTCTTGTCCTAGACACCCCCACTATAGGAACCATCCTCTCCACATCCACTCTGTCTGTGTCCTCTTGTCCTAGACACCTCCACTATATGATACATCCTCTTCACATCCACTCTATTTGTTCCCTCTGGTCCTAAACTCCCCCACTATAGGAAACATCCTATCCACATCCACTCTATCTGTGTCCTCTGATCCTAGACCCACCCACCATAGGAACCATCCTCTCCACATCCACTCTATCTGTGTCCTCTGGTCCTAGACTCCCCCAACTATAGGAAAGAATTTCTCCACATCCACTATATCTGTGTCCTCTGGACCTAGACCCCCCCACCATCGGATCCATTCTCTCCACATCCACTCTATCTATGTCCTCTGGTCCTAGACTCCCCCACTATAGGAACCATCCTCTCCACATCCTCTCTATCTATTTCCTCTGGTCCTAGACTCCCCCACACTATAGGATCCATCCTCTCCACTTCCACTTATCTGTGTTCTATGGTCCTAGACTCCCCCACTATAGGAAACAGCCTCTCCACATCCACTCTATCTGTGTCCTCTGGTCCTAGACTCACCCACACTCTAGGATCCATCCTCTCCAGATCCACTCTATCTGTTTCCTCTGGTCCTAGACTCACCCACACTCTAGGAAACATGCTCTCCACATCCACTCTATCTGTGCCCTCTGGTCATAGACTCCCCCACTATAGGAACCATCCTCTCCACATCCACCCTGTCTGTGTGCTCTGGTCCTAGACTCCTCCACTATATGATACATCCTCTCCACATCCACTCTATCTGTGCGCTCTGGTCCTAGACTCCCCCACTATAGGAAACATCCTCTCCACATCCACTCTATCTGTGTCCTCTGGTCCTAGACTCCCCCACTATAGGAAGTATCCTCTCCACATCCACTCTATCTGTGTCCTCTGGTCCTAGACCCCCCACTATTGGAAACATCCTCTCCACATCCACTCTATCTGTGCCCTCTGGTCCTGGACTCCCCCCACTATAGGAATCATCTACTCCACATCCACTCTATCTGTGTCTTCTGGGCCTAGACCCCCCCACCATAGGATCCATCCTCTCCAGATCCTATCTATCTATGTCCTCTGGTCCTAGACTCCCCCACGAGAGGAAACATCCTCTCCATATCCACTCTATCTGTGTCCTCTGGTCCTAGTCTCCCCGACACTATAGGATCAATCCTCTCCACTTCCACTCTATCTGTGCCCTCTGATCCTAGACTCCCGCACGAGAGGAAACATCCTCTCCATATCCACTCTATCTGTGTCCTCTGGTCCTAGTCTCCCCGACACTATAGGATCAATCCTCTCCACTTCCACTCTATCTGTGCCCTCTGATCCTAGACTCCCCCACGAGAGGAAACATCCTATCCACATCCACTCTGTCTGTGTCCTCTTGTGCTATACACCTCCACTATATGATACATCCTCTTCACATCCACTCTATTTGTTCCCTCTGGTCCTAAACTCCCCCACTAAAGGAAACATCCTATCCACATCCACTCTATCTGTGTCCTCTGGTCCTAGACCCACCCACCATAGGAACCATCCTCTCCACATCCACTCTATCTGTGTCCTCTGGTCCTAGACTCCCCCAGCTATAGGAAAGAATTTCTCCACATCCACTCTATCTGTGTCCTCTGGACCTAGACTCCCCACTACAGGAAACAACTTCTCCACATCCACTCTATCTCTGCCCTCTGGTCCTAGACTCCCCCACTATAGGGAACAACCTCTCCACATCCACTCTACCTGTGTCCTCTGGTCTCAGACTCCCCGACTATAGGAAACATCTTCTCCACATCCACTCTATCTGTGCCCTCTGGTCCTAGACTCCCCCACTATAGGAAATATCCTATCCACATCCACTCTATCTGTGTCCACTGGTCCTAGACTCACCCACTACAGGAAACATCCTATCCACATCCACTCTATCTGTGAGCTCTGGTCCTAGACTCCCCCACTATAGGAAACATCCTCTCCACATCTACTCTATCTGAGTTCTCTTGTCCTAGACACCCCCACTATAGGAACCATCCTCTCCACATCCACTCTGTCTGTGTCCTCTTGTGCTATACACCTCCACTATATGATACATCCTCTTCACATCCACTCTATTTGTTCCCTCTGGTCCTAAACTCCCCCACTAAAGGAAACATCCTATCCACATCCACTCTATCTGTGTCCTCTGGTCCTAGACCCACCCACCATAGGAACCATCCTCTCCACATCCACTCTATCTGTGTCCTCTGGTCCTAGACTCTCCCAGCTATAGGAAAGAATTTCTCCACATCCACTCTATCTGTGTCCTCTGGACCTAGACTCCCCACTACAGGAAACATCTTCTCCACATCCACTCTATCTCTGCCCTCTGGTCCTAGACTCCCCCACTATAGGGAACAACCTCTCCACATCCACTCTACCTGTGTCCTCTGGTCTCAGACTCCCCGACTATAGGAAACATCTTCTCCACATCCACTCTATCTGTGCCCTCTGGTCCTAGACTCCCCCACTATAGGAAATATCCTATCCACATCCACTCTAGCTGTGTCCTCTGGTCCTAGACCCCCACTATAGGAACCATCCTCTCCACATCCACTCTATCTGTGTCCTCTGGTCCTAGACTCCCCCAACTATAGGAAAGAATTTCTCCACATCCACTCTATCTGTGTCCTCTGGACCTAGACCCCCCCACCATCGGATCCATCCTCTCCACATCCACTCTATCTATGTCCTCTGGTCCTAGACTCCCCCACTATAGGAACCATCCTCTCCACATCCTCTCTATCTATTTCCTCTGGTCCTAGACTCCCCCACACTATAGGATCCATCCTCTCCACTTCCACTCTATCTGTGTTCTATGGTCCTAGACTCCCCCACTATAGGAAACATCCTCTCCACATCCACTCTATCTGTGTCCTCTGGTCCTAGACTCACCCACACTCTAGGATCCATCCTCTCCAGATCCACTCTATCTGTGTCCTCTGGTCCTAGACTCACCCACACTCTAGGAAACATGCTCTCCACATCCACTCTATCTGTGCCCTCTGGTCCTAGACTCCCCCACTATAGGAACCATCCTCTCCACATCCACCCTGTCTGTGTGCTCTGGTCCTAGACTCCTCCACTATATGATACATCCTCTCCACATCCACTCTATCTGTGCGCTCTGGTCCTAGACTCCCCCACAGTATAGGAAGCATCCACTCCACATCCACTCTATCTGTGTCCTCTGGTCCTAGACCCCCACTATAGGAAACATCCTCTCTACTTCGACTCTATCTGTGTCCTCTGGTCCTATACTCCCCCACACTATAGGAAACATCCACTCCACATCCACTCTATCTGTGTCCTCTGGTCCTAGACTCCCCCAATATAGGAACCATCCTGTCCACATCCCGTTTGTCTGTGTCCTCTGGTCATGGACTCCCCCACTATAGGAAACATCCTCTCCACATCCTCTCTATCTATTTCCTCTGATCCTAGACTCTCCCACACTATAGGAACACATCCTCTCCAGATCCACTCTATCTGTGGTCCTAGACTGCCCCACTATAGGAACCCGCACTATAGGAAATATCTTCTCCACATCCACTCTATCTGCGTCTTCTGTTCCTAGACCCCCCCCACCATAGGATCCATCCTCTCCAAATCCACTCTGTCTATGTCCTCTGTTCCTAGACTCCCCCACTATAGGAAACATCCTCTCCACGTCCACTCTATCTGTGTCCTCTGGTCCTAGACACCCCGACACTATAGGATCAATCCTCTCCACTTCCACTCTCTCTGTGCCCTCTGGTCCTAGACTCCCCCACGAGAGGAAACATCCTCTCCACTTCCACTCTATATGTGTCCACTGGTCCTAGACTCACCCACTACAGGAAACATCCTCTCCACATCCACTCTATCTGTGAGCTCTGGTCCTAGACTCCCCCACTATAGGAAACATCCTTTCCACATCTACTCTATCTGAGTTCTCTTGTCCTAGACACCCCCAGTATAGGAACCATCCTCTCCACATCCACTCTGTCTGTGTCCTCTTGTCCTAGACACCTCCACTATATGATACATCCTCTTCACATCCACTCTATTTGTTCCCTCTGGTCCTAAACTCCCCCACTATAGGAAACATCCTATCCACATCCACTCTATCTGTGTCCTCTGATCCTAGACCCACCCACCATAGGAACCATCCTCTCCACATCCACTCTATCTGTGTCCTCTGGTCCTAGACTCCCCCAACTATAGGAAAGAATTTCTCCACATCCACTATATCTGTGTCCTCTGGACCTAGACCCCCCCACCATCGGATCCATCCTCTCCACATCCACTCTATCTATGTCCTCTGGTCCTAGACTCCCCCACTATAGGAACCATCCTCTCCACATCCTCTCTATCTATTTCCTCTGGTCCTAGACTCCCCCACACTATAGGATCCATCCTCTCCACTTCCACTTATCTGTGTTCTATGGTCCTAGACTCCCCCACTATAGGAAACAGCCTCTCCACATCCACTCTATCTGTGTCCTCTGGTCCTAGACTCACCCACACTCTAGGATCCATCCTCTCCAGATCCACTCTATCTGTTTCCTCTGGTCCTAGACTCACCCACACTCTAGGAAACATGCTCTCCACATCCACTCTATCTGTGCCCTCTGGTCCTAGACTCCCCCACTATAGGAACCATCCTCTCCACATCCACCCTGTCTGTGTGCTCTGGTCCTAGACTCCTCCACTATATGATACATCCTCTCCACATCCACTCTATCTGTGCGCTCTGGTCCTAGACTCCCCCACTATAGGAAACATCCTCTCCACATCCACTCTATCTGTGTCCTCTGGTCCTAGACTCCCCCACTATAGGAAACATCCTCTCCACTTCGACTCTATCTGTGTCCTCTGGTCCTAGACCCCCACTATAGGAAACATCCTCTCCACTTCGACTCTATCTGTGTCCTCTGGTCCTATACTCCCCCACACTACAGGAAACATCCACTCCACATCCACTCTATCTGTGTCCTCTGGTCCTAGACTCCCCCACAGTATAGGAAGTATCCTCTCCACATCCACTCTATCTGTGTCCTCTGGTCCTAGACCCCCCACTATTGGAAACATCCTCTCCACATCCACTCTATCTGTGCCCTCTGGTCCTGGACTCCCCCCACTATAGGAATCATCTACTCCACATCCACTCTATCTGTGCCCTCTGGTCCTAGACTCCCCCACTATAGGAACCATCCTCTCCACATCCACCCTGTCTGTGAGCTCTGGTCCTAGACTCCCCCACTATAGGAAACATCCTTTCCACATCTACTCTATCTGAGTTCTCTTGTCCTAGACACCCCCACTATAGGAACCATCCTCTCCACATCCACTCTGTCTGTGTCCTCTTGTCCTAGACACCTCCACTATATGATACATCCTCTTCACATCCACTCTATTTGTTCCCTCTGGTCCTAAACTCCCCCACTATAGGAAACATCCTATCCACATCCACTCTATCTGTGTCCTCTGATCCTAGACCCACCCACCATAGGAACCATCCTCTCCACATCCACTCTATCTGTGTCCTCTGGTCCTAGACTCCCCCAACTATAGGAAAGAATTTCTCCACATCCACTATATCTGTGTCCTCTGGACCTAGACCCCCCCACCATCGGATCCATTCTCTCCACATCCACTCTATCTATGTCCTCTGGTCCTAGACTCCCCCACTATAGGAACCATCCTCTCCACATCCTCTCTATCTATTTCCTCTGGTCCTAGACTCCCCCACACTATAGGATCCATCCTCTCCACTTCCACTTATCTGTGTTCTATGGTCCTAGACTCCCCCACTATAGGAAACAGCCTCTCCACATCCACTCTATCTGTGTCCTCTGGTCCTAGACTCACCCACACTCTAGGATCCATCCTCTCCAGATCCACTCTATCTGTTTCCTCTGGTCCTAGACTCACCCACACTCTAGGAAACATGCTCTCCACATCCACTCTATCTGTGCCCTCTGGTCATAGACTCCCCCACTATAGGAACCATCCTCTCCACATCCACCCTGTCTGTGTGCTCTGGTCCTAGACTCCTCCACTATATGATACATCCTCTCCACATCCACTCTATCTGTGCGCTCTGGTCCTAGACTCCCCCACTATAGGAAACATCCTCTCCACATCCACTCTATCTGTGTCCTCTGGTCCTAGACTCCCCCACTATAGGAAGTATCCTCTCCACATCCACTCTATCTGTGTCCTCTGGTCCTAGACCCCCCACTATTGGAAACATCCTCTCCACATCCACTCTATCTGTGCCCTCTGGTCCTGGACTCCCCCCACTATAGGAATCATCTACTCCACATCCACTCTATCTGTGTCTTCTGGGCCTAGACCCCCCCACCATAGGATCCATCCTCTCCAGATCCTATCTATCTATGTCCTCTGGTCCTAGACTCCCCCACGAGAGGAAACATCCTCTCCATATCCACTCTATCTGTGTCCTCTGGTCCTAGTCTCCCCGACACTATAGGATCAATCCTCTCCACTTCCACTCTATCTGTGCCCTCTGATCCTAGACTCCCGCACGAGAGGAAACATCCTCTCCATATCCACTCTATCTGTGTCCTCTGGTCCTAGTCTCCCCGACACTATAGGATCAATCCTCTCCACTTCCACTCTATCTGTGCCCTCTGATCCTAGACTCCCCCACGAGAGGAAACATCCTCTCCACATCCACTCTATCTGTGTCCACTGGTCCTAGACTCACCCACTACAGGAAACATCCTATCCACATCCACTCTATCTGTGAGCTCTGGTCCTAGACTCCCCCACTATAGGAAACATCCTCTCCACATCTACTCTATCTGAGTTCTCTTGTCCTAGACACCCCCACTATAGGAACCATCCTCTCCACATCCACTCTGTCTGTGTCCTCTTGTGCTATACACCTCCACTATATGATACATCCTCTTCACATCCACTCTATTTGTTCCCTCTGGTCCTAAACTCCCCCACTAAAGGAAACATCCTATCCACATCCACTCTATCTATGTCCTCTGGTCCTAGACCCACCCACCATAGGAACCATCCTCTCCACATCCACTCTATCTGTGTCCTCTGGTCCTAGACTCCCCCAGCTATAGGAAAGAATTTCTCCACATCCACTCTATCTGTGTCCTCTGGACCTAGACCCCCCCACCATCGGATCCATCCTCTCCACATCCACTCTATCTATGTCCTCTGGTCCTAGACTCCCCCACTATAGGAACCATCCTCTCCACATCCTCTCTATCTATTTCCTCTGGTCCTAGACTCCCCCACACTATAGGATCCATCCTCTCCACTTCCACTCTATCTGTGTCCTCTGGTCCTAGACTCACCCACACTCTAGGATCCATCCTCTCCAGATCCACTCTATCTGTGTCCTCTGGTCCTAGACTCACCCACACTCTAGGAAACATGCTCTCCACATCCACTCTATCTGTGCCCTCTGGTCCTAGACTCCCCCACTATAGGAACCATCCTCTCCACATCCACCCTGTCTGTGTGCTCTGGTCCTAGACTCCTCCACTATATGATACATCCTCTCCACATCCACTCTATCTGTGCGCTCTGGTCCTAGACTCCCCCACAGTATAGGAAGCATCCACTCCACATCCACTCTATCTGTGTCCTCTGGTCCTAGACCCCCACTATAGGAAACATCCTCTCTACTTCGACTCTATCTGTGTCCTCTGGTCCTAGACTCTCCCTCTCTATAGGAACACATTCTCTTCAGATCCACTCTATCTGTGTCGTCTGGTCCTGGACTCCCCCAATATAGGAACCATCCTGTCCACATCCCGTTTGTCTGTGTCCTCTGGTCATGGACTCCCCCACTATAGGAAACATCCTCTCCACATCCTCTCTAACTATTTCCTCTGATCCTAGACTCTCCCACACTATAGGAACACATCCTCTCCAGATCCACTGTATCTGTGGTCCTAGACTGCCCCACTATAGGAACCCCAACTATAGGAAATATCTTCTCCACATCCACTCTATCTGTGTCTTCTGTTCCTAGACCCCCCCAACATAGGATCCATCCTCTCCAAATCCACTCTGTCTATGTCCTCTGTTCCTAGACTCCCCCACTATAGGAAACATCCTCTCCACGTCCACTCTATCTGTGTCCTCTGGTCCTAGACACCCCGACACTATAGGATCAATCCTCTCCACTTCCACTCTATCTGTGCCCTCTGGTCCTAGACTCCCCCACGAGAGGAAACATCCTCTCCACTTCCACTCTATATGTGTCCACTGGTCCTAGACTCACCCACTACAGGAAACATCCTCTCCACATCCACTCTATCTGTGAGCTCTGGTCCTAGACTCCCCCACTATAGGAAACATCCTCTCCACATCCTCACTATCTATTTCCTCTGATCCTAGAGTCCCCCACACTATAGGAAACATCCTCTCCACATCCGCTCTCTGTGTGTCCTCTGGTCCTAGACCACCACTATAGGAAACATCTTCTCCACATCCATTCTATCTGTGTCCACTGGTCCTAGACTCACCCACTACAGGAAACATCCTATCCACATCCACTCTATCTGTGAGTTCTGGTCCTAGACTCCCCCACTATAGGAAACATCCTTTCCACATCTACTCTATCTGAGTTCTCTTGTCCTAGACACCCCCACTATAGGAACCATCCTCTCCACATCCACTCTGTCTGTGTCCTCTTGTCCTAGACACCTCCACTATATGATACATCCTCTTCACATCCACTCTATTTGTTCCCTCTGGTCCTAAACTCCCCCACTATAGGAGACATCCTATCCACATCCACTCTATCTGTGTCCTCTGATCCTAGACCCACCCACCATAGGAACCATCCTCTCCACATCCACTCTATCTGTGTCCTCTGGTCCTAGACTCCCCCAACTATAGGAAAGAATTTCTCCACATCCACTCTATCTGTGTCCTCTGGACCTAGACCCCCCCACCATCGGATCCATCCTCTCCACATCCACTCTATCTATGTCCTCTGGTCCTAGACTCCCCCACTATAGGAACCATCCTCTCCACATCCTCTCTATCTATTTCTTCTGGTCCTAGACTCCCCCACAATATAGGATCCATCCTCTCCACTTCCACTTATCTGTGTTCTATGGTCCTAGACTCCCCCACTATAGGAAACAGCCTCTCCACATCCACTCTATCTGTGTCCTCTGGTCCTAGACTCACCCACACTCTAGGATCCATCCTCTCCAGATCCACTCTATCTGTTTCCTCTGGTCCTAGACTCACCCACACTCTAGGAAACATGCTCTCCACATCCACTCTATCTGTGCCCTCTGGTCCTAGACTCCCCCACTATAGGAACCATCCTCTCCACATCCACCCTGTCTGTGTGCTCTGGTCCTAGACTCCTCCACTATATGATACATCCTCTCCACATCCACTCTATCTGTGCGCTCTGGTCCTAGACTCCCCCACAGTATAGGAAGCATCCACTCCACATCCACTCTATCTGTGTCCTCTGGTCCTAGACCCCCACTATAGGAAACATCCTCTCCACTTCGACTCTATCTGTGTCCTCTGGTCCTATACTCCCCCACACTACAGGAAACATCCACTCCACATCCACTCTATCTGTGTCCTCTGGTCCTAGACTCCCCCACAGTATAGGAAGTATCCTCTCCACATCCACTCTATCTGTGTCCTCTGGTCCTAGACCCCCCACTATTGGAAACATCCTCTCCACATCCACTCTATCTGTGCCCTCTGGTCCTGGACTCCCCCCACTATAGGAATCATCTACTCCACATCCACTCTATCTGTGTCTTCTGGGCCTAGACCCCCCCACCATAGGATCCATCCTCTCCAGATCCTATCTATCTATGTCCTCTGGTCCTAGACTCCCCCACGAGAGGAAACATCCTCTCCATATCCACTCTATCTGTGTCCTCTGGTCCTAGTCTCCCCGACACTATAGGATCAATCCTCTCCACTTCCACTCTATCTGTGCCCTCTGATCCTAGACTCCCGCACGAGAGGAAACATCCTCTCCATATCCACTCTATCTGTGTCCTCTGGTCCTAGACTCACCCACTACAGGAAACATCCTATCCACATCCACTCTATCTGTGAGCTCTGGTCCTAGACTCCCCCACTATAGGAAACATCCTCTCCACATCTACTCTATCTGAGTTCTCTTGTCCTAGACACCCCCACTATAGGAACCATCCTCTCCACATCCACTCTGTCTGTGTCCTCTTGTGCTATACACCTCCACTATATGATACATCCTCTTCACATCCACTCTATTTGTTCCCTCTGGTCCTAAACTCCCCCACTAAAGGAAACATCCTATCCACATCCACTCTATCTGTGTCCTCTGGTCCTAGACCCACCCACCATAGGAACCATCCTCTCCACATCCACTCTATCTGTGTCCTCTGGTCCTAGACTCCCCCAACTATAGGAAAGAATTTCTCCACATCCACTCTATCTGTGTCCTCTGGACCTAGACCCCCCCACCATCGGATCCATCCTCTCCACATCCACTCTATCTATGTCCTCTGGTCCTAGACTCCCCCACTATAGGAACCATCCTCTCCACATCCTCTCTATCTATTTCCTCTGGTCCTAGACTCCCCCACACTATAGGATCCATCCTCTCCACTTCCACTCTATCTGTGTTCTATGGTCCTAGACTCCCCCACTATAGGAAACATCCTCTCCACATCCACTCTATCTGTGTCCTCTGGTCCTAGACTCACCCACACTCTAGGATCCATCCTCTCCAGATCCACTCTATCTGTGTCCTCTGGTCCTAGACTCACCCACACTCTAGGAAACATGCTCTCCACATCCACTCTATCTGTGCCCTCTGGTCCTAGACTCCCCCACTATAGGAACCATCCTCTCCACATCCACCCTGTCTGTGTGCTCTGGTCCTAGACTCCTCCACTATATGATACATCCTCTCCACATCCACTCTATCTGTGCGCTCTGGTCCTAAACTCCCCCACAGTATAGGAAGCATCCACTCCACATCCACTCTATCTGTGTCCTCTGGTCCTAGACCCCCACTATAGGAAACATCCTCTCTACTTCGACTCTATCTGTGTCCTCTGGTCCTATACTCCCCCACACTATAGGAAACATCCACTCCACATCCACTCTATCTGTGTCCTCTGGTCCTAGACTCCCCCAATATAGGAACCATCCTGTCCACATCCCGTTTGTCTGTGTCCTCTGGTCATGGACTCCCCCACTATAGGAAACATCCTCTCCACATCCTCTCTATCTATTTCCTCTGATCCTAGACTCTCCCACACTATAGGAACACATCCTCTCCAGATCCACTCTATCTGTGGTCCTAGACTGCCCCACTATAGGAACCCCCACTATAGGAAATATCTTCTCCTCATCCACTCTATCTGCGTCTTCTGTTCCTAGACCCCCCCCACCATAGGATCCATCCTCTCCAAATCCACTCTGTCTATGTCCTCTGTTCCTAGACTCCCCCACTATAGGAAACATCCTCTCCACGTCCACTCTATCTGTGTCCTCTGGTCCTAGACACCCCGACACTATAGGATCAATCCTCTCCACTTCCACTCTATCTGTGCCCTCTGGTCCTAGACTCCCCCACGAGAGGAAACATCCTCTCCACTTCCACTCTATATGTGTCCACTGGTCCTAGACTCACCCACTACAGGAAACATCCTCTCCACATCCACTCTATCTGTGAGCTCTGGTCCTAGACTCCCCCACTATAGGAAACATCCTTTCCACATCTACTCTATCTGAGTTCTCTTGTCCTAGACACCCCCACTATAGGAACCATCCTCTCCACATCCACTCTGTCTGTGTCCTCTTGTCCTAGACACCTCCACTATATGATACATCCTCTTCACATCCACTCTATTTGTTCCCTCTGGTCCTAAACTCCCCCACTATAGGAAACATCCTATCCACATCCACTCTATCTGTGTCCTCTGATCCTAGACCCACCCACCATAGGAACCATCCTCTCCACATCCACTCTATCTGTGTCCTCTGGTCCTAGACTCCCCCAACTATAGGAAAGAATTTCTCCACATCCACTATATCTGTGTCCTCTGGACCTAGACCCCCCCACCATCGGATCCATCCTCTCCACATCCACTCTATCTATGTCCTCTGGTCCCAGACTCCCCCACTATAGGAACCATCCTCTCCACATCCTCTCTATCTATTTCCTCTGGTCCTAGACTCCCCGACACTATAGGATCCATCCTCTCCACTTCCACTTATCTGTGTTCTATGGTCCTAGACTCCCCCACTATAGGAAACAGCCTCTCCACATCCACTCTATCTGTGTCCTCTGGTCCTAGACTCACCCACACTCTAGGATCCATCCTCTCCAGATCCACTCTATCTGTTTCCTCTGGTCCTAGACTCACCCACACTCTAGGAAACATGCTCTCCACATCCACTCTATCTGTGCCCTCTGGTCCTAGACTCCCCCACTATAGGAACCATCCTCTCCACATCCACCCTGTCTGTGTGCTCTGGTCCTAGACTCCTCCACTATATGATACATCCTCTCCACATCCACTCTATCTGTGCGCTCTGGTCCTAGACTCCCCCACTATAGGAAACATCCTCTCCACTTCGACTCTATCTGTGTCCTCTGGTCCTAGACCCCCACTATAGGAAACATCCTCTCCACTTCGACTCTATCTGTGTCCTCTGGTCCTATACTCCCCCACACTACAGGAAATATCCACTCCACATCCACTCTATCTGTGTCCTCTGGTCCTAGACTCCCCCACAGTATAGGAAGTATCCTCTCCACATCCACTCTATCTGTGTCCTCTGGTCCTAGACCCCCCACTATTGGAAACATCCTCTCCACATCCACTCTATCTGTGCCCTCTGGTCCTGGACTCCCCCCACTATAGGAATCATCTACTCCACATCCACTCTATCTGTGCCCTCTGGTCCTAGACTCCCCCACTATAGGAACCATCCTCTCCACATCCACCCTGTCTGTGAGCTCTGGTCCTAGACTCCCCCACTATAGGAAACATCCTTTCCACATCTACTCTATCTGAGTTCTCTTGTCCTAGACACCCCCACTATAGGAACCATCCTCTCCACATCCACTCTGTCTGTGTCCTCTTGTCCTAGACACCTCCACTATATGATACATCCTCTTCACATCCACTCTATTTGTTCCCTCTGGTCCTAAACTCCCCCACTATAGGAAACATCCTATCCACATCCACTCTATCTGTGTCCTCTGATCCTAGACCCACCCACCATAGGAACCATCCTCTCCACATCCACTCTATCTGTGTCCTCTGGTCCTAGACTCCCCCAACTATAGGAAAGAATTTCTCCACATCCACTATATCTGTGTCCTCTGGACCTAGACCCCCCCACCATCGGATCCATCCTCTCCACATCCACTCTATCTATGTCCTCTGGTCCTAGACTCCCCCACTATAGGAACCATCCTCTCCACATCCTCTCTATCTATTTCCTCTGGTCCTAGACTCCCCCACACTATAGGATCCATCCTCTCCACTTCCACTTATCTGTGTTCTATGGTCCTAGACTCCCCCACTATAGGAAACAGCCTCTCCACATCCACTCTATCTGTGTCCTCTGGTCCTAGACTCACCCACACTCTAGGATCCATCCTCTCCAGATCCACTCTATCTGTTTCCTCTGGTCCTAGACTCACCCACACTCTAGGAAACATGCTCTCCACATCCACTCTATCTGTGCCCTCTGGTCCTAGACTCCCCCACTATAGGAACCATCCTCTCCACATCCACCCTGTCTGTGTGCTCTGGTCCTAGACTCCTCCACTATATGATACATCCTCTCCACATCCACTCTATCTGTGCGCTCTGGTCCTAGACTCCCCCACTATAGGAAACATCCTCTCCACATCCACTCTATCTGTGTCCTCTGGTCCTAGACTCCCCCACTATAGGAAGTATCCTCTCCACATCCACTCTATCTGTGTCCTCTGGTCCTAGACCCCCCACTATTGGAAACATCCTCTCCACATCCACTCTATCTGTGCCCTCTGGTCCTGGACTCCCCCCACTATAGGAATCATCTACTCCACATCCACTCTATCTGTGTCTTCTGGGCCTAGACCCCCCCACCATAGGATCCATCCTCTCCAGATCCTATCTGTCTATGTCCTCTGGTCCTAGACTCCCCCACGAGAGGAAACATCCTCTCCATATCCACTCTATCTGTGTCCTCTGGTCCTAGTCTCCCCGACACTATAGGATCAATCCTCTCCACTTCCACTCTATCTGTGCCCTCTGATCCTAGACTCCCGCACGAGAGGAAACATCCTCTCCATATCCACTCTATCTGTGTCCTCTGGTCCTAGTCTCCCCGACACTATAGGATCAATCCTCTCCACTTCCACTCTATCTGTGCCCTCTGATCCTAGACTCCCCCACGAGAGGAAACATCCTCTCCACATCCACTCTATCTGTGTCCACTGGTCCTAGACTCACCCACTACAGGAAACATCCTATCCACATCCACTCTATCTGTGAGCTCTGGTCCTAGACTCCCCCACTATAGGAAACATCCTCTCCACATCTACTCTATCTGAGTTCTCTTGTCCTAGACACCCCCACTATAGGAACCATCCTCTCCACATCCACTCTGTCTGTGTCCTCTTGTCCTAGACACCTCCACTATATGATACATCCTCTTCACATCCACTCTATTTGTTCCCTCTGGTCCTAAACTCCCCCACTAAAGGAAACATCCTATCCACATCCACTCTATCTGTGTCCTCTGGTCCTAGACCCACCCACCATAGGAACCATCCTCTCCACATCCACTCTATCTGTGTCCTCTGGTCCTAGACTCCCCCAACTATAGGAAAGAATTTCTCCACATCCACTCTATCTGTGTCCTCTGGACCTAGACCCCCCCACCATCGGATCCATCCTCTCCACATCCACTCTATCTATGTCCTCTGGTCCTAGACTCCCCCACTATAGGAACCATCCTCTCCACATCCTCTCTATCTATTTCCTCTGGTCCTAGACTCCCCCACACTATAGGATCCATCCTCTCCACTTCCACTCTATCTGTGTCCTCTGGTCCTAGACTCACCCACACTCTAGGAAACATGCTCTCCACATCCACTCTATCTGTGCCCTCTGGTCCTAGACTCCCCCACTATAGGAACCATCCTCTCCACATCCACCCTGTCTGTGCGCTCTGGTCCTAGACTCCCCCACAGTATAGGAAGCATCCACTCCACATCCACTCTATCTGTGTCCTCTGGTCCTAGACCCCCACTATAGGAAACATCCTCTCTACTTCGACTCTATCTGTGTCCTCTGGTCCTATACACCCCCACACTATAGGAAACATCCACTCCACATCCACTCTATCTGTGTCCTCTGGTCCTAGACTCTCCCTCTCTATAGGAACACATTCTCTCCAGATCCACTCTATCTGTGTCCTCTGGTCCTGGACTCCCCCAATATAGGAACCATCCTGTCCACATCCCGTTTGTCTGTGTCCTCTGGTCATGGACTCCCCCACTATA
The DNA here is from genome assembly GCF_030144855.1 of Hypanus sabinus. Lineage (NCBI taxonomy): Eukaryota > Metazoa > Chordata > Chondrichthyes > Myliobatiformes > Dasyatidae > Hypanus > Hypanus sabinus. The sequence goes on along the minus strand of NW_026779058.1, from coordinate 41,130 downwards.
GGAAACATCCTCTCCACATCCTCTCTATCTATTTCCTCTGATCCTAGACTTTCCCACACTATAGGAACACATCCTCTCCAGATCCACTCTATCTGTGGTCCTAGAGTGCCCCACTATAGGAACCCCCACTATAGGAAATATCTTCTCCACATCCACTCTATCTGCGTCTTCTGTTCCTAGACCCCCCCACCATAGGATCCATCCTCTCCAAATCCACTCTGTCTATGTCCTCTGTTCCTAGACTCCCCCACTATAGGAAACATCCTCTCCACGTCCACTCTATCTGTGTCCTCTGGTCCTAGACACCCCGACACTATAGGATCAATCCTCTCCACTTCCACTCTATCTGTGCCCTCTGGTCCTAGACTCCCCCACGAGAGGAAACATCCTCTCCACTTCCACTCTATATGTGTCCACTGGTCCTAGACTCACCCACTACAGGAAACATCCTCTCCACATCCACTCTATCTGTGAGCTCTGGTCCTAGACTCCCCCACTATAGGAAACATCCTCTCCACATCCTCACTATCTATTTCCTCTGATCCTAGAGTCCCCCACACTATAGGAAACATCCTATCCACATCCGCTCTCTGTGTGTCCTCTTGTCCTAGACCACCACTATAGGAAACATCTTCTCCACATCCATTCTATCTGTGTCTTCTGCTCGTAGTCTCTCCCACACTATAGGGACACATCCTCTCCAGATCTACTCTATCTGTGTTCTCTTGTCCTAGACACCCCCACTTTAGGAACCATCCTCTCCACATCCACTCTGTATGTGTCCTCTTGTCCTAGACACCTCCACTATATGATACATCCTCTCCACATCCACTCTATTTGTTCCCTCTGGTCCTAGACTCCCCCACTATAGGAAACATCCTCTCCACCTCCACTCTATCTGTGTCCTCTGGTCCCAAACTCCCCCACTATAGGAAACATCCAATCCACATCCACTCTATCTGTGTCCTCTGGTCCTAGACCCACCCACCATAGGAACCATCCTCTCCACATCCACTCTATCTGTGTCCTCTGGTCCTAGACTCCCCCAACTATAGGAAACAACTTCACCACATCCACTCTATCTGTGTCGTCTGGACCTAGACCCCCCCCACCATCGGATCCATCCTCTCCACATCCACACTGTCTATGTCCTCTGGTCCTAGACTCCCACACTATAGGAACCATCCTGTCCACATCGTCTCTATCTATTTCCTCTGATCCTAGACTCCCCCACACTATAGGAAACATCCTCTCCACATCCGCTCTCTGTGTGTCCTCTTGTCCTAGACCACCACTATAGGAAACATCTTCTCCACATCCATTCTATCTGTGTCTTCTGGTCCTAGACTCTCCCACTATAGGAACCCCCACTATAGGAAACATCTTCTCCACATCCACTCTATCTGTGTCCTCAGGTCCTAGACTCTCCCTCACTATAAGAACACAACCTCTCCAGATGCACTCAATCTGTGTCCTCTGGTCCTAGACTCTCCCACTATAGGAACCATCCTCTCCACAGCCACTCTGTCTGTGTCCTCTGGTCCTAGACTCCCCCACTATATGAAACATCCTCTCCACATCCACTCTATCTGTGCCCTCTGGTCCTAGACTCCCCCACGAGAGGAAACATCCTCTCCACATCCACTCTATCTGTGTCCTCTGGTCCTAGACTCCCCCACTATAGGAACCATCCTCTCCACAGCCACTCTGTCTGTGTCCTCTGGTCCTAGACTCCCCCACTATATGAAACATCCTCTCCACATCCACTCTCTCTGTGTACTCTGGTCCCAGACTCCCCACACTACAGGAAACATCCTCTCCACATCCACTCTATCTGTGTCCTCTGGTCCTAGACTCACCCACTACAGGAAACATCCTCTCCACATCCACTCTGTCTGTGTCCTCTGCTCCTAGACTCCCCCACTATAGGAAACATCCTCTCCACATCTACTCTATCTGTGATCTCTTGTCCTAGACTCCCCCACTATCGGAACCATCCTCTCCACATCCACTCTGTCTGTGTCCTCTTGTCCTAGACACCTCCACTATATGATACATCCTCTCCACATCCACTCTATTTGTTCCCTCTGGTCCTAGACTCCCCCACTATAGGAAACATCCTCTCCACCTCCACTCTATCTGTGTCCTCTGGTCCTAGACTCCCCCAACTATAGGAAAGAATTTCTCCACATCCGCTCTATCTGTGTCCTCTGGACCTAGACCCCCCCACCATCGGATCCATCCTCTCCACATCCACTCTATCTATGTCCTCTGGTCCTAGACTCCCCCACTAGAGGAACCATCCTCTCCACATCCTCTCTATCTATTTCCTCTGGTCCTAGACTCCCCCACACTATAGGATCCATCCTCTCCACTTCCACTCTATCTGTGTCCTCTGGTCCTAGACTCACCCACACTCTAGGATCCATCCTCTCCACATCCACTCTATCTGTGTCCTCTGGTCCTAGACTCACCCACACTCTAGGAAACATGCTCTCCACATCCACTCTATCTGTGCCCTCTGGTCCTAGACTCCCCCACTATAGGAACCATCCTCTCCACATCCACCCTGTCTGTGTGCTCTGGTCCTAGACTCCTCCACTATATGATACATCCTCTCCACATCCACTCTATCTGTGCGCTCTGGTCCTAGACTCCCCCACAGTATAGGAAGCATCCACTCCACATCCACTCTATCTGTGTCCTCTGGTCCTAGACCCCCACTATAGGAAACATCCTCTCCACTTCGACTCTATCTGTGTCCTCTGGTCCTATACTCATCCCACACTATAGGAAACATCCACTCCACATCCACTCTATCTGTGTCCTCTGGTCCTAGACTCTCCCTCTCTATAGGAACACATTCTCTCCAGATCCACTCTATCTGTGTCCTCTGGTCCTGGACTCCCCCAATATAGGAACCATCCTTTCCACATCTACTCTATCTGAGTTCTCTTGTCCTAGACACCCCCACTATAGGAACCATCCTCTCCACATCCACTCTGTCTGTGTCCTCTTGTCCTAGACACCTCCACTATATGATACATCCTCTTCACATCCACTCTATTTGTTCCCTCTGGTCCTAAACTCCCCCACTATAGGAAACATCCTATCCACATCCACTCTATCTGTGTCCTCTGATCCTAGACCCACCCACCATAGGAACCATCCTCTCCACATCCACTCTATCTGTGTCCTCTGGTCCTAGACTCCCCCAACTATAGGAAAGAATTTCTCCACATCCACTCTATCTGTGTCCTCTGGACCTAGACCCCCCACCATCGGATCCATCCTCTCCACATCCACTCTATCTATGTCCTCTGGTCCTAGACTCCCCCACTATAGGAACCATCCTCTCCACATCCTCTCTATCTATTTCCTCTGGTCCTAGACTCCCCCACACTATAGGATCCATCCTCTCCACTTCCACTTATCTGTGTTCTATGGTCCTAGACTCCCCCACTATAGGAAACAGCCTCTCCACATCCACTCTATCTGTGTCTTCTGGTCCTAGACTCACCCACACTCTAGGATCCATCCTCTCCAGATCCACTCTATCTGTTTCCTCTGGTCCTAGACTCACCCGCACTCTAGGAAACATGCTCTCCACATCCACTCTATCTGTGCCCTCTGGTCCTAGACTCCCCCACTATAGGAACCATCCTCTCCACATCCACCCTGTCTGTGTGCTCTGGTCCTAGACTCCTCCACTATATGATACATCCTCTCCACATCCACTCTATCTGTGCGCTCTGGTCCTAGACTCCCCCACAGTATAGGAAGCATCCACTCCACATCCACTCTATCTGTGTCCTCTGGTCCTAGACCCCCACTATAGGAAACATCCTCTCCACTTCGACTCTATCTGTGTCCTCTGGTCCTATACTCCCCCACACTACAGGAAACATCCACTCCACATCCACTCTATCTGTGTCCTCTGGTCCTAGACTCTCCCACAGTATAGGAAGTATCCTCTCCACATCCACTCTATCTGTGTCCTCTGGTCCTAGACCCCCCACTATTGGAAACATCCTCTCCACATCCACTCTATCTGTGCCCTCTGGTCCTGGACTCCCCCCACTAGAGGAATCATCTACTCCACATCCACTCTATCTGTGTCTTCTGGGCCTAGACCCCCCCACCATAGGATCCATCCTCTCCAGATCCTATCTATCTATGTCCTCTGGTCCTAGACTCCCCCACGAGAGGAAACATCCTCTCCATATCCACTCTATCTGTGTCCTCTGGTCCTAGTCTCCCCGACACTATAGGATCAATCCTCTCCACTTCCACTCTATCTGTGCCCTCTGATCCTAGACTCCCGCACGAGAGGAAAGATCCTCTCCATATCCACTCTATCTGTGTCCTCTGGTCCTAGTCTCCCCGACACTATAGGATCAATCCTCTCCACTTCCACTCTATCTGTGCCCTCTGATCCTAGACTCCCCCACGAGAGGAAACATCCTCTCCACATCCACTCTATCTGTGTCCACTGGTCCTAGACTCACCCACTACAGGAAACATCCTATCCACATCCACTCTATCTGTGAGCTCTGGTCCTAGACTCCCCCACTATAGGAAACATCCTCTCCACATCTACTCTATCTGAGTTCTCTTGTCCTAGACACCCCCACTATAGGAAGCATCCTCTCCACATCCACTCTGTCTGTGTCCTCTTGTCCTATACACCTGCACTATATGATACATCCTCTTCACATCCACTCTATTTGTTCCCTCTGGTCCTAAACTCCCCCACTAAAGGAAACATCCTATCCACATCCACTCTATCTGTGTCCTCTGGTCCTAGACCCACCCACCATAGGAACCATCCTCTCCACATCCACTCTATCTGTGTCCTCTGGTCCTAGACTCCCCCAACTATAGGAAAGTATTTCTCCACATCCACTCTATCTGTGTCCTCTGGACCTAGACCCCCCCACCATCGGATCCATCCTCTCCACATCCACTCTATCTATGTCCTCTGGTCCTAGACTCCCCCACTATAGGAACCATCCTCTCCACATCCTCTCTATCTATTTCCTCTGGTCCTAGACTCCCCCACACTATAGGATCCATCCTCTCCACTTCCACTCTATCTGTGTTCTATGGTCCTAGACTCCCCCACTATAGGAACCATCCTCTCCACATCCACTCTATCTGTGTCCTCTGGTCCTAGACTCACCCACACTCTAGGATCCATCCTCTCCAGATCCACTCTATCTGTGTCCTCTGGTCCTAGACTCACCCACACTCTAGGAAACATGCTCTCCACATCCACTCTATCTGTGCCCTCTGGTCCTAGACTCCCCCACTATAGGAACCATCCTCTCCACATCCACCCTGTCTGTGTGCTCTGGTCCTAGACTCCTCCACTATATGATACATCCTCTCCACATCCACTCTATCTGTGCGCTCTGGTCCTAGACTCCCCCACAGTATAGGAAGCATCCACTCCACATCCACTCTATCTGTGTCCTCTGGTCCTAGACCCCCACTATAGGAAACATCCTCTCTACTTCGACTCTATCTGTGTCCTCTGGTCCTATACTCCCCCACACTATAGGAAACATCCACTCCACATCCACTCTATCTGTGTCCTCTGGTCCTAGACTCCCCCAATATAGGAACCATCCTGTCCACATCCCGTTTGTCTGTGTCCTCTGGTCATGGACTCCCCCACTATAGGAAACATCCTCTCCACATCCTCTCTATCTATTTCCTCTGATCCTAGACTCTCCCACACTATAGGAACACATCCTCTCCAGATCCACTCTATCTGTGGTCCTAGACTGCCCCACTATAGGAACCCCCACTATAGGAAATATCTTCTCCACATCCACTCTATCTGCGTCTTCTGTTCCTAGACCCCCCCACCATAGGATCCATCCTCTCCAAATCCACTCTGTCTATGTCCTCTGTTCCTAGACTCCCCCACTATAGGAAACATCCTCTCCACGTCCACTCTATCTGTGTCCTCTGGTCCTAGACTCCCCCACGATAGGAAACATCCTCTCCACTTCCACTCTATATGTGTCCACTGGTCCTAGACTCACCCACTACAGGAAACATCCTCTCCACATCCACTCTATCTGTGAGCTCTGGTCCTAGACTCCCCCACTATAGGAAACATCCTTTCCACATCTACTCTATCTGAGTTCTCTTGTCCTAGACACCCCCACTATAGGAACCATCCTCTCCACATCCACTCTGTCTGTGTCCTCTTGTCCTAGACACCTCCACTATATGATACATCCTCTTCACATCCACTCTATTTGTTCCCTCTGGTCCTAAACTCCCCCACTATAGGAAACATCCTATCCACATCCACTCTATCTGTGTCCTCTGATCCTAGACCCACCCACCATAGGAACCATCCTCTCCACATCCACTCTATCTGTGTCCTCTGGTCCTAGACTCCCCCAACTATAGGAAAGAATTTCTCCACATCCACTCTATCTGTGTCCTCTGGACCTAGACACCCCCACCATCGGATCCATCCTCTCCACATCCACTCTATCTATGTCCTCTGGTCCTAGACTCCCCCACTATAGGAACCATCCTCTCCACATCCTCTCTATCTATTTCCTCTGGTCCTAGACTCCCCCACACTATAGGATCCATCCTCTCCACTTCCACTTATCTGTGTTCTATGGTCCTAGACTCCCCCACTATAGGAAACAGCCTCTCCACATCCACTCTATCTGTGTCCTCTGGTCCTAGACTCACCCACACTCTAGGATCCATCCTCTCCAGATCCACTCTATCTGTTTCCTCTGATCCTAGACTCACCCACACTCTAGGAAACATGCTCTCCACATCCACTCTATCTGTGCCCTCTGGTCCTAGACTCCCCCACTATAGGAACCATCCTCTCCACATCCACCCTGTCTGTGTGCTCTGGTCCTAGACTCCTCCACTATATGATACATCCTCTCCACATCCACTCTATCTGTGCGCTCTGGTCCTAGACTCCCCCACAGTATAGGAAAAATCCTCTCCACATCCACTCTATCTGTGTCCTCTGGTCCTAGACCCCCACTATAGGAAACATCCTCTCCACTTCGACTCTATCTGTGTCCTCTGGTCCTATACTCCCCCACACTACAGGAAACATCCACTCCACATCCACTCTATCTGTGTCCTCTGGTCCTAGACTCCCCCACAGTATAGGAAGTATCCTCTCCACATCCACTCTATCTGTGTCCTCTGGTCCTAGACCCCCCACTATTGGAAACATCCTCTCCACATCCACTCTATCTGTGCCCTCTGGTCCTGGACTCCCCCCACTATAGGAATCATCTACTCCACATCCACTCTATCTGTGTCTTCTGGGCCTAGACCCCCCCACCATAGGATCCATCCTCTCCAGATCCTATCTATCTATGTCCTCTGGTCCTAGACTCCCCCACGAGAGGAAACATCCTCTCCATATCCACTCTATCTGTGTCCTCTGGTCCTAGTCTCCCCGACACTATAGGATCAATCCTCTCCACTTCCACTCTATCTGTGCCCTCTGATCCTAGACTCCCGCACGAGAGGAAACATCCTCTCCATATCCACTCTATCTGTGTCCTCTGGTCCTAGTCTCCCCGACACTATAGGATCAATCCTCTCCACTTCCACTCTATCTGTGCCCTCTGATCCTAGACTCCCCCACGAGAGGAAACATCCTCTCCACATCCACTCTATCTGTGTCCACTGGTCCTAGACTCACCCACTACAGGAAACATCCTATCCACATCCACTCTATCTGTGAGCTCTGGTCCTAGACTCCCCCACTATAGGAAACATCCTCTCCACATCTACTCTATCTGAGTTCTCTTGTCCTAGACACCCCCACTATAGGAACCATCCTCTCCACATCCACTCTGTCTGTGTCCTCTTGTCCTAGACACCTCCACTATATGATACATCCTCTTCACATCCACTCTATTTGTTCCCTCTGGTCCTTAACTCCCCCACTAAAGGAAACATCCTATCCACATCCACTCTATCTGTGTCCTCTGGTCCTAGACCCACCCACCATAGGAACCATCCTCTCCACATCCACTCTATCTGTGTCCTCTGGTCCTAGACTCCCCCAACTATAGGAAAGAATTTCTCCACATCCACTCTATCTGTGTCCTCTGGACCTAGACCCCCCCACCATCGGATCCATCCTCTCCACATCCACTCTATCTATGTCCTCTGGTCCTAGACTCCCCCACTATAGGAACCATCCTCTCCACATCCTCTCTATCTATTTCCTCTGGTCCTAGACTCCCCCACACTATAGGATCCATCCTCTCCACTTCCACTCTATCTGTGTTCTATGGTCCTAGACTCCCCCACTATAGGAAACATCCTCTCCACATCCACTCTATCTGTGTCCTCTGGTCCTAGACTCACCCACACTCTAGGATCCATCCTCTCCAGATCCACTCTATCTGTGTCCTCTGGTTCTAGACTCACCCACACTCTAGGAAACATGCTCTCCACATCCACTCTATCTGTGCCCTCTGGTCCTAGACTCCCCCACTATAGGAACCATCCTCTCCACATCCACCCTGTCTGTGTGCTCTGGTCCTAGACTCCTCCACTATATGATACATCCTCTCCACATCCACTCTATCTGTGCGCTCTGGTCCTAGACTCCCCCACAGTATAGGAAGCATCCACTCCACATCCACTCTATCTGTGTCCTCTGGTCCTAGACCCCCACTATAGGAAACATCCACTCCACATCCACTCTATCTGTGTCCTCTGGTCCTAGACTCTCCCTCTCTATAGGAACACATTCTCTCCAGATCCACTCTATCTGTGTCCTCTGGTCCTGGACTCCCCCAATATAGGAACCATCCTGTCCACATCCCGTTTGTCTGTGTCCTCTGGTCATGGACTCCCCCACTATAGGAAACATCCTCTCCACATCCTCTCTATCTATTTCCTCTGATCCTAGACTTTCCCACACTATAGGAACACATCCTCTCCAGATCCACTCTATCTGTGGTCCTAGAGTGCCCCACTATAGGAACCCCCACTATAGGAAATATCTTCTCCACATCCACTCTATCTGCGTCTTCTGTTCCTAGACCCCCCCACCATAGGATCCATCCTCTCCAAATCCACTCTGTGTATGTCCTCTGTTCCTAGACTCCCCCACTATAGGAAACATCCTCTCCACGTCCACTCTATCTGTGTCCTCTGGTCCTAGACACCCCGACACTATAGGATCAATCCTCTCCACTTCCACTCTATCTGTGCCCTCTGGTCCTAGACTCCCCCACGAGAGGAAACATCCTCTCCACTTCCACTCTATATGTGTCCACTGGTCCTAGACTCACCCACTACAGGAAACATCCTCTCCACATCCACTCTATCTGTGAGCTCTGGTCCTAGACTCCCCCACTATAGGAAACATCCTCTCCACATCCTCACTATCTATTTCCTCTGATCCTAGAGTCCCCCACACTATAGGAAACATCCTCTCCACATCCGCTCTCTGTGTGTCCTCTTGTCCTAGACCACCACTATAGGAAACATCTTCTCCACATCCATTCTATCTGTGTCTTCTGCTCGTAGTCTCTCCCACACTATAGGGACACATCCTCTCCAGATCTACTCTATCTGTGTTCTCTTGTCCTAGACACCCCCACTTTAGGAACCATCCTCTCCACATCCACTCTGTATGTGTCCTCTTGTCCTAGACACCTCCACTATATGATACATCCTCTCCACATCCACTCTATTTGTACCCTCTGGTCCTAGACTCCCCCACTATAGGAAACATCCTCTCCACCTCCACTCTATCTGTGTCCTCTGGTCCCAAACTCCCCCACTATAGGAAACATCCAATCCACATCCACTCTATCTGTGTCCTCTGGTCCTAGACCCACCCACCATAGGAACCATCCTCTCCACATCCACTCTATCTGTGTCCTCTGGTCCTAGACTCCCCCAACTATAGGAAACAACTTCACCACATCCACTCTATCTGTGTCGTCTGGACCTAGACCCCCCCCACCATCGGATCCATCCTCTCCACATCCACACTGTCTATGTCCTCTGGTCCTAGACTCCCACACTATAGGAACCATCCTGTCCACATCGTCTCTATCTATTTCCTCTGATCCTAGACTCCCCCACACTATAGGAAACATCCTCTCCACATCCGCTCTCTGTGTGTCCTCTTGTCCTAGACCACCACTATAGGAAACATCTTCTCCACATCCATTCTATCTGTGTCTTCTGGTCCTAGACTCTCCCACTATAGGAACCCCCACTATAGGAAACATCTTCTCCACATCCACTCTATCTGTGTCCTCAGGTCCTAGACTCTCCCTCACTATTGGAACACAACCTCTCCAGATGCACTCAATCTGTGTCCTCTGGTCCTAGACTCTCCCACTATAGGAACCATCCTCTCCACAGCCACTCTGTCTGTGTCCTCTGGTCCTAGACTCCCCCACTATATGAAACATCCTCTCCACATCCACTCTATCTGTGCCCTCTGGTCCTAGACTCCCCCACGAGAGGAAACATCCTCTCCACATCCACTCTATCTGTGTCCTCTGGTCCTAGACTCCCCCACTATAGGAACCATCCTCTCCCCAGCCACTCTGTCTGTGTCCTCTGGTCCTAGACTCCCCCACTATATGAAACATCCTCTCCACATCCACTCTCTCTGTGTACTCTGGTCCCAGACTCCCCACACTACAGGAAACATCCTCTCCACATCCACTCTATCTGTGTCCTCTGGTCCTAGACTCACCCACTACAGGAAACATCCTCTCCACATCCACTCTGTCTGTGTCCTCTGCTCCTAGACTCCCCCACTATAGGAAACATCCTCTCCACATCTACTCTATCTGTGATCTCTTGTCCTAGACTCCCCCACTATCGGAACCATCCTCTCCACATCCACTCTGTCTGTGTCCTCTTGTCCTAGACACCTCCACTATATGATACATCCTCTCCACATCCACTCTATTTGTTCCCTCTGGTCCTAGACTCCCCCACTATAGGAAACATCCTCTCCACCTCCACTCTATCTGTGTCCTCTGGTCCTAGACTCCCCCAACTATAGGAAAGAATTTCTCCACATCCGCTCTATCTGTGTCCTCTGGACCTAGACCCCCCCACCATCGGATCCATCCTCTCCACATCCACTCTATCTATGTCCTCTGGTCCTAGACTCCCACACTATAGGAACCATCCTCTCCACATCCTCTCTATCTATTTCCTCTGGTCCTAGACTCCCCCACACTATAGGATCCATCCTCTCCACTTCCACTCTATCTGTGTCCTCTGGTCCTAGACTCACCCACACTCTAGGATCCATCCTCTCCACATCCACTCTATCTGTGTCCTCTGGTCCTAGACTCACCCACACTCTAGGAAACATGCTCTCCACATCCACTCTATCTGTGCCCTCTGGTCCTAGACTCCCCCACTATAGGAACCATCCTCTCCACATCCACCCTGTCTGTGTGCTCTGGTCCTAGACTCCTCCACTATATGATACATCCTCTCCACATCCACTCTATCTGTGCGCTCTGGTCCTAGACTCCCCCACAGTATAGGAAGCATCCACTCCACATCCACTCTATCTGTGTCCTCTGGTCCTAGACCCCCACTATAGGAAACATCCTCTCCACTTCGACTCTATCTGTGTCCTCTGGTCCTATACTCCCCCACACTATAGGAAACATTCACTCCACATCCACTCTATCTGTGTCCTCTGGTCCTAGACTCTCCCTCTCTATAGGAACACATTCTCTCCAGATCCACTCTATCTGTGTCCTCTGGTCCTGGACTCCCCCAATATAGGAACCATCCTGTCCACATCCCGTTTGTCTGTGTCCTCTGGTCATGGACTCCCCCACTATAGGAAACATCCTCTCCACATCCTCTCTATCTATTTCCTCTGATCCTAGACTCTCCCACACTATAGGAACACATCCTCTCCAGATCCACTCTATCTGTGGTCCTAGACTGCCCCACTATAGGAACCCCCACTATAGGAAATATCTTCTCCACATCCACTCTATCTGCGTCTTCTGTTCCTAGACCCCCCCACCATAGGATCCATCCTCTCCAAATCCACTCTGTCTATGTCCTCTGGTCCTAGACTCCCCCACTATAGGAAACATCCTCTCCACGTCCACTCTATCTGTGTCCTCTGGTCCTAGACACCCCGACACTATAGGATCAATCCTCTCCACTTCCACTCTATCTGTGCCCTCTGGTCCTAGACTCCCCCACGAGAGGAAACATCCTCTCCACATCCACTCTATATGTGTCCACTGGTCCTAGACTCACCCACTACAGGAAACATCCTCTCCACATCCACTCTATCTGTGAGCTCTGGTCCTAGACTCCCCCACTATAGGAAACATCCTCTCCACATCCTCAGTATCTATTTCCTCTGATCCTAGAGTCCCCCACACTATAGGAAACATCCTCTCCACATCTGCTCTCTGTGTGTCCTCTTGTCCTAGACCACCACTATAGGAAACATCTTCTCCACATCCATTCTATCTGTGTCTTCTGCTCGTAGTGTCTCCCACACTATAGGGACACATCCTCTCCAGATCTACTCTATCTGTGTTCTCTTGTCCTAGACACCCCCACTTTAGGAACCATCCTCTCCACATCCACTCTGTATGTGTCCTCTTGTCCTAGACACCTCCACTATATGATACATCCTCTCCACATCCACTCTATTTGTTCCCTCTGGTCCTAGACTCCCCCACTATAGGAAACATCCTCTCCACCTCCACTCTATCTGTGTCCTCTGGTCCCAAACTCCCCCACTATAGGAAACATCCACTCCACATCCACTCTATCTGTGTCCTCTGGTCCTAGACCCACCCACCATAGGAACCATCCTCTCCACATCCACTCTATCTGTGTCCTCTGGTCCTAGACTCCCCCAACTATAGGAAACAACTTCACCACATCCGCTCTCTGTGTGTCCTCTTGTCCTAGACCACCACTATAGGAAACATCTTCTCCACATCCATTCTATCTGTGTCTTCTGGTCCTAGACTCTCCCACACTATAGGAACCCATCCTCTCCAGATCCACTCTATCTGTCTCCTCTGGTCCTAGACTGCCCCACTATAGGAACCCCCACTATAGGAAACATCTTCTCCACATCCACTCTATCTGTGTCCTCAGGTCCTAGACTCTCCCTCACTATAGGAACACAACCTCTCCAGATGCACTCAATGTGTGTCCTCTGGTCCTAGACTGTCCCACTATAGGAACCCCCACAAAAGGAAACATCTTCTCCACATCCACTCTATCTGTGTCTTCTGTTCCTAGCCCCCCCCACCATAGGATCCATCCTCTCCAAATCCACTCTATCTATTTCCTCTGGTCCAAGACTCCCCCACACTATAGGATCCATCCTCTCCACTTCCACTCTATCTGTGTTCTATGGTCCTAGACGTCCCCACTATAGGTAACATCCTATCCTCATCCCCTCTATTTCTGTCCTCTGGTCCTATACCCACCCACCATAGGATCCATCCTCTCCACATCCACTCTATCTGTGTCCTCTGGTCCTAGACTCCCTCACTATATGAAACATCCTCTCCACATCCACTCTATCTGTGCCCTCTGGTCCTAGACTCCCACACTATAGGAAACATCCTCTCCAGATCCACTCTATCTGTGTCCCCTGGTCCTAGACTCACCCACTACAGGAAACATCCTCTCCACATCCACTCTATCTGTGCTCTCTGGTCCTAGACTCCCCCACTATAGGAAACATCCTCTCCACATCCACTCTATCTGTGTCCTCTGGACCTAGACCACCCCACCATCGGATCCATCCTCTCCACATCCACTCTATCTATGTCCTCTGGTCCTAGACTCCCACACTATAGGAACCATCCTCTCCACATCCTCTCTATCTATTTCCTCTGGTCCTAGACTCCCCCACACTATAGGATCCATCCTCTCCACTTCCACTCTATCTGTGTCCTCTGGTCCTAGACTCACCCACACTCTAGGATCCATCCTCTCCACATCCACTCTATCTGTGTCCTCTGGTCCTAGACTCACCCACACTCTAGGAAACATGCTCTCCACATCCACTCTATCTGTGCCCTCTGGTCCTAGACTCCCCCACTATAGGAACCATCCTCTCCACATCCACCCTGTCTGTGTGCTCTGGTCCTAGACTCCTCCACTATATGATACATCCTCTCCACATCCACTCTATCTGTGCGCTCTGGTCCTAGACTCCCCCACAGTATAGGAAGCATCCACTCCACATCCACTCTATCTGTGTCCTCTGGTCCTAGACCCCCACTATAGGAAACATCCTCTCCACTTCGACTCTATCTGTGTCCTCTGGTCCTATACTCCCCCACACTATAGGAAACATCCACTCCACATCCACTCTATCTGTGTCCTCTGGTCCTAGACTCTCCCTCTCTATAGGAACACATTCTCTCCAGATCCACTCTATCTGTGTCCTCTGGTCCTGGACTCCCCCAATATAGGAACCATCCTGTCCACATCCCGTTTGTCTGTGTCCTCTGGTCATGGACTCCCCCACTATAGGAAACATCCTCTCCACATCCTCTCTATCTATTTCCTCTGATCCTAGACTCTCCCACACTATAGGAACACATCCTCTCCAGATCCACTCTATCTGTGGTCCTAGACTGCCCCACTATAGGAACCCCCACTATAGGAAATATCTTCTCCACATCCACTCTATCTGCGTCTTCTGTTCCTAGACCCCCCCACCATAGGATCCATCCTCTCCAAATCCACTCTGTCTATGTCCTCTGGTCCTAGACTCCCCCACTATAGGAAACATCCTCTCCACGTCCACTCTATCTGTGTCCTCTGGTCCTAGACACCCCGACACTATAGGATCAATCCTCTCCACTTCCACTCTATCTGTGCCCTCTGGTCCTAGACTCCCCCACGAGAGGAAACATCCTCTCCACATCCACTCTATATGTGTCCACTGGTCCTAGACTCACCCACTACAGGAAACATCCTCTCCACATCCACTCTATCTGTGAGCTCTGGTCCTAGACTCCCCCACTATAGGAAACATCCTCTCCACATCCTCAGTATCTATTTCCTCTGATCCTAGAGTCCCCCACACTATAGGAAACATCCTCTCCACATCTGCTCTCTGTGTGTCCTCTTGTCCTAGACCACCACTATAGGAAACATCTTCTCCACATCCATTCTATCTGTGTCTTCTGCTCGTAGTGTCTCCCACACTATAGGGACACATCCTCTCCAGATCTACTCTATCTGTGTTCTCTTGTCCTAGACACCCCCACTTTAGGAACCATCCTCTCCACATCCACTCTGTATGTGTCCTCTTGTCCTAGACACCTCCACTATATGATACATCCTCTCCACATCCACTCTATTTGTTCCCTCTGGTCCTAGACTCCCCCACTATAGGAAACATCCTCTCCACCTCCACTCTATCTGTGTCCTCTGGTCCCAAACTCCCCCACTATAGGAAACATCCACTCCACATCCACTCTATCTGTGTCCTCTGGTCCTAGACCCACCCACCATAGGAACCATCCTCTCCACATCCACTCTATCTGTGTCCTCTGGTCCTAGACTCCCCCAACTATAGGAAACAACTTCACCACATCCGCTCTCTGTGTGTCCTCTTGTCCTAGACCACCACTATAGGAAACATCTTCTCCACATCCATTCTATCTGTGTCTTCTGGTCCTAGACTCTCCCACACTATAGGAACCCATCCTCTCCAGATCCACTCTATCTGTCTCCTCTGGTCCTAGACTGCCCCACTATAGGAACCCCCACTATAGGAAACATCTTCTCCACATCCACTCTATCTGTGTCCTCAGGTCCTAGACTCTCCCTCACTATAGGAACACAACCTCTCCAGATGCACTCAATGTGTGTCCTCTGGTCCTAGACTGTCCCACTATAGGAACCCCCACAAAAGGAAACATCTTCTCCACATCCACTCTATCTGTGTCTTCTGTTCCTAGCCCCCCCCACCATAGGATCCATCCTCTCCAAATCCACTCTATCTATTTCCTCTGGTCCAAGACTCCCCCACACTATAGGATCCATCCTCTCCACTTCCACTCTATCTGTGTTCTATGGTCCTAGACGTCCCCACTATAGGTAACATCCTATCCTCATCCCCTCTATTTCTGTCCTCTGGTCCTATACCCACCCACCATAGGATCCATCCTCTCCACATCCACTCTATCTGTGTCCTCTGGTCCTAGACTCCCTCACTATATGAAACATCCTCTCCACATCCACTCTATCTGTGCCCTCTGGACCTAGACTCCCACACTATAGGAAACATCCTCTCCAGATCCACTCTATCTGTGTCCCCTGGTCCTAGACTCACCCACTACAGGAAACATGTTCTCCACATCCACTCTATCTGTGCTCTCTGGTCCTAGACTCCCCCACTATAGGAAACATCCTCTCCACATCCACTCTATCTGTGTCCTCTGGACCTAGACCACCCCACCATCGGATCCATCCTCTCCACATCCACTCTATCTATGTCCTCTGGTCCTAGACTCCCCCACACTATAGGAAACATCCTCTCCACATCCGCTCTCTGTGTGTCCTCTTGTCCTAGACCACCACTATAGGAAACATCTTCTCCACATCCACTCTATCTGGGTCCTCTGGTCCTAGACTCCCCCACTATAGGAACCATCCTCTCCACATCCACCCTGTCTGTGTGCTCTGGTCCTAGACTCCTCCACTATATGATCCATCCTCTCCACTTCCACTCTATCTGTGTTCTATGGTCCTAGACCTCCCCACTACTTGTAACATCCTATCCACATCCACTCTATCTCTGTCCTCTGGTCCTATAACCACCCACCGTAGGAACCATCCGCTCGAGATCCACTCTATCTGTGTCCTCTGTTCCTAGACTCTCCCACACTATAGGAAACATCCACTCCACATCCACTCTATCTGTGTCCTCTGGTCCTAGACTCTCCCTCTCTATAGGAACACATTCTCTTCAGATCCACTCTATCTGTGTCCTCTGGTCCTGGACTCCCCCACTGAAGGAAACATCCTCTCCACATCCCGTCTGTCTGTGTCCTCTGGTCCTAGACTCCCCCACTATAGGAAACATCCTCTCCACATCCTCTCTATCTGTGTTCTCTCGTCCTAGACTCCCCCACTACAGGAAACATCCTCTCCACATCCACTCCATCTGTGTCCTCTGGACCTAGAACCCCCCCACCATCGGCTCCATCCTCTCCACATCCACTCTATCTGTGTCCTCTGGTCCTAGACTCCCCCACACTATAGGAAACATCCTCTCCACATCCACTCTATCTGTGTCCTCTGGTCCTAGACTCCCCCACAGTGTAGGAAGCATTCTCTCCACATCCACTCTATCTGTGTCCTCTCGACCTAGACCCCCCCACCATCGGATCCATCCTCTCCACATCCACTCGATCTATGTCCTCTGGTCCTAGACTGCCCCACACTATAGGAAACATCCTCTCCACATCCGCTCTCTGTGTGTCCTCTTGTCCCTGACCACCACTATAGGAAACATCTTCTCCACATGCACTCTATCTGTGTCCTCTGGTCCTAGACTCCCCCACTATAGGAACCATCCTCTCCACATCCTCCCTATCTATTTCCTCTGATCCTAGAGTCCCCCACACTATAGGAAACATCCTCTCCACATCCGCTCTCTGTGTGTCCTCTTGTCCTAGACCACCACTATAGGAAACATCTTCTCCACATCCATTCTATCTGTGTCTTCTGGTCGTAGTCTCTCCCACACTATAGGAACACATCCTCTCCAGATCCACTCTATCTGTGTCCTCTGGTCCTAGACTGCCCCACAATAGGAACCCCCACTATAGGAAACATCTTCTTCACATCCACTCTATCTGTGTCTTCTGTTGCTAGACCCCCACACCATAGGATCCATCCTTTCCAAATCCGCTCTATCTATTTCCTCTGGTCCAAGACTCCCCCACACTATTGGATCCATCCTCTCCACTTCCACTCTATCTGTGTTCTATGGTCCTAGACGTCCCCACTATAGGTAACATCCTATCCACATCCACTGTATCTCTGTCCTCTGGTCCTATACCCACCCACCATAGGAACCATCCTCTCCAGATCCACTCTATCTGTGTCCTCTGTTCCTAGACCACCCCACCATAGGATCCATCCTCTCCACATCCACTCTATCTGTGTCCTCTGGTCCTAGACTCACCCACACTCTAGGAAACATGCTCTCCACATCCACTCTATCTGGGTACTCTGGTCCTAGACTCCCCCACTATATGAACCATCCTCTCCACATCCACCCTGTCTGTGTGCTCTGGTCCTATACTCCTCCACTATATGATACATCCTCTCCACATCCACTCTATCTGTGTCCTCTGGTCATAGACTCCCCCACGACAGGAAACATCCTCTCCACATCCACTCTATCTGTGTCCTCTGGTCCTAGACTCCCCCACTATGGGAAACATCCGCTCCACATCCACTCTATCTGTGTCCTCTTGTCCTAGACTCCCCCACTACAGGAAACATCCACTCCACATCCACTCCATCTGTGTCCTCTGGTCCTAGACTCCCCACTGCAGGAAACATCCGCTCCACATCCACTCTATCTGTGCCCTCTGGTCCTAGACTCCCCCACTATAGGAAATATCCTCTCCACATCCACTCTATCTGTGTCCTCTGGTCGTAGACCCCCACTATAGGAAACATCCTCTCCACATCCACTCTATCTGTGTCCTCTGGTCATAGTCCCCCCACCATAGGAACACATCCTCTCCACATCCACTCTATCTGTGTCCTCTGGTCCTAGACTCCCCCACTATAGGAAACATCCTCTCCACATCCACTCTATCTGTGTCCCCTGCTCCTGGACTCCGCCCCCAGTATAGGAAACATCCTCTCCACATCCACTCTATCTGTGTCCTCTGGTCCTAGACTCCCCACTACAGGAAACATCCGCTCCACATCCACTCTATCTGTGCCCTCTGGTGCTAGACTCACCCACTATGGGAAACATCCGCTCCACATCCACTCTATCTGTGTCCTCTGGTCCTGGACTCCCCCACTACAGGAAACATCTTTTCCACATCCACTCTATCTGTGCCCTCTGGTCCTAGACTCCCCCACTATAGGAAATATCCTATCCACATCCACTCTATCTGTGTCCTCTGGTCCTAGATTCCCCCACTATAGGAAACATCCTCTCCACATCCACTCTATCTGTGTCCTCTGGTCCTAGACTCCCCCACTATAGGAAACATCCTCTCCACATCCACTCTATCTGTGTCCTCTGGTCCTGGACTCCCCACTACAGGAAACATCTTCTCCACATCCACTCTATCTGTGCCCTCTGGTCCTAGACTCCCCACTACAGGAAACTTCCGCTCCACATCCACTCTATCTGTGCCCTCTGGTCCTAGACTCCCCACTACAGGAAACATCTTCTCCACATCCACTCTATCTTTGCCCTCTGGTCCTAGACTCCCCCAGTATAGGAAACATCCTCACCACATCCAGTCTATCTGTGTCCTCTGGTCCTAGACTCCCCCACTATAGGGAACAACCTCTCCACATCCACTCTACCTGTGTCCTCTGGTCTCAGACTCCCGCACTATAGGAAACATCCTCTCCACTTCCTCTCTATCTGTGTCCTCTGGTCCTAGACTCCCCCACTACAGGAAACATCTTCTCCACATCCACTCTATCTGTGCCCTCTGGTCCTAGACTCCCCCACTATAGGAAACATCCTCTCCACATCCACTCTATCAGTGTCCCCTGCTCCTGGACTCCGCCCCCACTATAGGAAATATCGTCTCCACATCCACTCTATCTGTGTCCTCTGGTCGTAGACCCCCACTATAGGAAACATCCTCTCCACATCCACTCTATCTGTGTCCTCTGGTCCTAGACACCCCCCACCATAGGAACACATCCTCTCCACATCCACTCTATCTGTGTCCTCTGGTCCTAGACTCCCCCACTATAGGAAACATCCTCTCCACATCCACTCTATCTCTGTCCTCTGGTCCCAGACTCCCCCACTATAGGAAACATCCTCTCCACATCCACTCTATCTGTGCCCTCTGGTCCTAGACTCCCCCACTATAGGAAACATCCGCTCCACATCCACTCTATTTGTGTCCCTCTGGTCCTAGACTCCCCCACTATAGGAAACATCCTCTCCACATCCACTCTATCTGTGTCCTCTGGTCCTAGACTCCCCCACTATAGGAAACATCCTCTCCACATACAGTCTATCTGTGCCCTCTGGTCCTAGACTCCCCCACTATAGGAAACATCTTCTCCACATCCACTCTATCTGTGCCCTCTGGTCCCAGACTCCCCCACTATAGGAAACATCCTCTCCACATCCACTCTATCTGTGCCCTCTGGTCCTAGACGCCCCCACTATAGGAAACATCCGCTCCACATCCACTCTATTTGTGTCCCTCTGGTTCTAGACTCCCCCACTATAAGAAATATCCTCTCCACATCCACTCTATCTGTGTCCACTGCTCCTAGACTCCCCCACTATAGGAAACATCCGCTCCACATCCACTCTATCTGTGTCCTCTGGTCCAAGACTCCCCCACTATAGGAAACATCCTCTCCACATCCTGT
Source organism: Hypanus sabinus (assembly GCF_030144855.1). NCBI lineage: Eukaryota > Metazoa > Chordata > Chondrichthyes > Myliobatiformes > Dasyatidae > Hypanus > Hypanus sabinus. Next base: position 20,487 of record NW_026779058.1, on the reverse strand, counting down.
CTATCTGTGCCCTCTGGTCCTAGACTCCCCACTACAGGAAACATCTTCTCCACATCCACTCTATCTCTGCCCTCTGGTCCTAGACTCCCCCACTATAGGGAACAACCTCTCCACATCCACTCTACCTGTGTCCTCTGGTCTCAGACTCCCCGACTATAGGAAACATCTTCTCCACATCCACTCTATCTGTGCCCTCTGGTCCTAGACTCCCCCACTATAGGAAATATCCTATCCACATCCACTCTAGCTGTGTCCTCTGGTCCTAGACCCCCACTATAGGAAACATCCTCTCCACATCCACTCTATCTGTGTCCCCTGCTCCTGGACTCCGCCCCCTCTACAGGAAACATCCTGTCCACATCCACTCTACCTGTGTCCTCTGGTCTCAGACTCCCGCACTATAGGAAACATCCTCTCCACTTCCTCTCTATCTGTGTCCTCTGGTCCTAGACTCCCCCACTACAGGAAACATCTTCTCGACATCCACTCTATCTGTGCCCTCTGGTCCTAGACTCCCCCACTATAGGAAACATCCTCTCCACATCCACTCTATCAGTGTCCCCTGCTCCTGGACTCCGCCCCCACTATAGGAAATATCGTCTCCACATCCACTCTATCTGTGTCCTCTGGTCGTAGACCCCCACTATAGGAAACATCCTCTCCACATCCACTCTATCTGTGTCCTCTGGTCCTAGACACCCCCCCACCATAGGAACACATCCTCTCCACATCCACTCTATCTGTGTCCTCTGGTCCTAGACTCCCCCACTATAGGAAACATCCTCTCCACATACAGTCTATCTGTGCCCTCTGGTCCTAGACTCCCCCACTATAGGAAACATCTTCTCCACATCCACTCTATCTGTGCCCTCTGGTCCCAGACTCCCCCACTATAGGAAACATCCTCTCCACATCCACTCTATCTGTGCCCTCTGGTCCTAGACTCCCCCACTATAGGAAACATCCGCTCCACATCCACTCTATTTGTGTCCCTCTGGTTCTAGACTCCCCCACTATAAGAAATATCCTCTCCACATCCACTCTATCTGTGTCCACTGCTCCTAGACTCCCCCACTATAGGAAACATCCGCTCCACATCCACTTTATCTGTGTCCTCTGGTCCAAGACTCCCCCACTATAGGAAACATCCTCTCCACATCCTGTCTATCTGTGCCCTCTGGTCCTAGACTCCCCACTACAGGAAACATCTTCTCCACATCCACTCTATCTCTGCCCTCTGGTCCTAGACTCCCCCACTATAGGGAACAACCTCTCCACATCCACTCTACCTGTGTCCTCTGGTCTCAGACTCCCCGACTATAGGAAACATCTTCTCCACATCCACTCTATCTGTGCCCTCTGGTCCTAGACTCCCCCACTATAGGAAATATCCTATCCACATCCACTCTAGCTGTGTCCTCTGGTCCTAGACCCCCACTATAGGAAACATCCTCTCCACATCCACTCTATCTGTGTCCCCTGCTCCTGGACTCCGCCCCCTCTACAGGAAACATCCTGTCCACATCCACTCTATCTGTGTCCTCTGGTCCTAGACTCCCCACTACAGGAAACATCTTCTCCACATCCACTCTATCTGTGCCCTCTGGTCCTAGACTCCCCCACTATAGGAAACATCCTCTCCACATCCTCTCTATCAGTGTCCCCTGCTCCTGTACTCCGCCCCCACTATAGGAAACATCCTCTCCACATCCACTCTATCTGTGTCCTCTGGTCCTAGACTCCCCCACTATAGGAAACATCCTCTCCACATCCACTCTATCTGTGTCCTCTGGTCCTAGACTCCCCCACTATAGGAAACATCCTCTCCACATCCACTCTATCTGTGTCCTCTGGTCCTAGACTCCCGCACTATAGGAAACATTCCCTCCACATCCACTCTATCTGTGTCCTCTGGTCCTAGACTCCCCCACTATAGGAAACATCTTCTCCACATCCACTCTATCTGTGCCCTCTGGTCCCAGACTCCCCCACTATAGGAAACATCCTCTCCACATCCACTCTATCTGTGCCCTCTGGTCCTAGACTCCCCCACTATAGGAAACTTCCGCTCCACATCCACTCTATTTGTGTCCCTCTGGTCCTAGACTCCCCCACTATAAGAAACATCCTCTCCACATCCACTCTATCTGTGTCCACTGCTCCTAGACTCCCCCACTATAGGAAACATCCGCTCCACATCCACTCTGTCTGTGTCCTCTGGTCCTAGACTCCCCCACTATAGGAAACACCCTCTCCACATCCAGTCTATCTGTGTCCTCTGGTTCTAGACTCCCCCAATATAGGAAATATCCTCTCCACATCCACTCTATCTGTGTCCTCTGGTCCTAGACTCCCCCACTATAGGAAACATCTTCTCCACATCCACTCTATCTGTGCCCTCTGGTCCCAGACTCCCCCACTATAGGAAACATCCTCTCCACATCCACTCTATCTGTGCCCTCTGGTCCTAGACTCCCCCACTATAGGGAACAACCTCTCCACATCCACTCTACCTGTGTCCTCTGGTCTCAGACTCCCCGACTATAGGAAACATCTTCTCCACATCCACTCTATCTGTGCCCTCTGGTCCTAGACTCCCCCACTATAGGAAATATCCTATCCACATCCACTCTAGCTGTGTCCTCTGGTCCTAGACCCCCACTATAGGAAACATCCTCTCCACATCCACTCTATCTGTGTCCCCTGCTCCTGGACTCCGCCCCCTCTACAGGAAACATCCTGTCCACATCCACTCTACCTGTGTCCTCTGGTCTCAGACTCCCGCACTATAGGAAACATCCTCTCCACTTCCTCTCTATCTGTGTCCTCTGGTCCTAGACTCCCCCACTACAGGAAACATCTTCTCCACATCCACTCTATCTGTGCCCTCTGGTCCTAGACTCCCCCACTATAGGAAACATCCTCTCCACATCCACTCTATCAGTGTCCCCTGCTCCTGGACTCCGCCCCCACTATAGGAAATATCGTCTCCACATCCACTCTATCTGTGTCCTCTGGTCGTAGACCCCCACTATAGGAAACATCCTCTCCACATCCACTCTATCTGTGTCCTCTGGTCCTAGACTCCCCCACTATAGGAACCATCCTCTCCACATCCTCCCTATCTATTTCCTCTGATCCTAGAGTCCCCCACACTATAGGAAACATCCTCTCCACATCCGCTCTCTGTGTGTCCTCTTGTCCTAGACCACCACTATAGGAAACATCTTCTCCACATCCATTCTATCTGTGTCTTCTGGTCGTAGTCTCTCCCACACTATAGGAACACATCCTCTCCAGATCCACTCTATCTGTGTCCTCTGGTCCTAGACTGCCCCACAATAGGAACCCCCACTATAGGAAACATCTTCTTCACATCCACTCTATCTGTGTCTTCTGTTGCTAGACCCCCACACCATAGGATCCATCCTTTCCAAATCCGCTCTATCTATTTCCTCTGGTCCAAGACTCCCCCACACTATTGGATCCATCCTCTCCACTTCCACTCTATCTGTGTTCTATGGTCCTAGACGTCCCCACTATAGGTAACATCCTATCCACATCCACTGTATCTCTGTCCTCTGGTCCTATACCCACCCACCATAGGAACCATCCTCTCCAGATCCACTCTATCTGTGTCCTCTGTTCCTAGACCACCCCACCATAGGATCCATCCTCTCCACATCCACTCTATCTGTGTCCTCTGGTCCTAGACTCACCCACACTCTAGGAAACATGCTCTCCACATCCACTCTATCTGGGTACTCTGGTCCTAGACTCCCCCACTATATGAACCATCCTCTCCACATCCACCCTGTCTGTGTGCTCTGGTCCTATACTCCTCCACTATATGATACATCCTCTCCACATCCACTCTATCTGTGTCCTCTGGTCATAGACTCCCCCACGACAGGAAACATCCTCTCCACATCCACTCTATCTGTGTCCTCTGGTCCTAGACTCCCCCACTATGGGAAACATCCGCTCCACATCCACTCTATCTGTGTCCTCTTGTCCTAGACTCCCCCACTACAGGAAACATCCACTCCACATCCACTCCATCTGTGTCCTCTGGTCCTAGACTCCCCACTGCAGGAAACATCCGCTCCACATCCACTCTATCTGTGCCCTCTGGTCCTAGACTCCCCCACTATAGGAAATATCCTCTCCACATCCACTCTATCTGTGTCCTCTGGTCGTAGACCCCCACTATAGGAAACATCCTCTCCACATCCACTCTATCTGTGTCCTCTGGTCATAGTCCCCCCACCATAGGAACACATCCTCTCCACATCCACTCTATCTGTGTCCTCTGGTCCTAGACTCCCCACTACAGGAAACATCCGCTCCACATCCACTCTATCTGTGCCCTCTGGTCCTAGACTCACCCACTATGGGAAACATCCGCTCCACATCCACTCTATCTGTGTCCTCTGGTCCTGGACTCCCCCACTACAGGAAACATCTTTTCCACATCCACTCTATCTGTGCCCTCTGGTCCTAGACTCCCCCACTATAGGAAATATCCTATCCACATCCACTCTATCTGTGTCCTCTGGTCCTAGATTCCCCCACTATAGGAAACATCCTCTCCACATCCACTCTATCTGTGTCCTCTGGTCCTAGACCCCCCCCACCATAGGAACACATCCTCTCCACATCCACTCTATCTGTGTCCTCTGGTCCTAGACTCCCCCACTATAGGAAACATCCTCTCCACATCCACTCTATCTGTGTCCTCTGGTCCTGGACTCCCCACTACAGGAAACATCTTCTCCACATCCACTCTATCTGTGCCCTCTGGTCCTAGACTCCCCACTACAGGAAACTTCCGCTCCACATCCACTCTATCTGTGCCCTCTGGTCCTAGACTCCCCACTACAGGAAACATCTTCTCCACATCCACTCTATCTTTGCCCTCTGGTCCTAGACTCCCCCAGTATAGGAAACATCCTCACCACATCCAGTCTATCTGTGTCCTCTGGTCCTAGACTCCCCCACTATAGGGAACAACCTCTCCACATCCACTCTACCTGTGTCCTCTGGTCTCAGACTCCCGCACTATAGGAAACATCCTCTCCACTTCCTCTCTATCTGTGTCCTCTGGTCCTAGACTCCCCCACTACAGGAAACATCTTCTCCACATCCACTCTATCTGTGCCCTCTGGTCCTAGACTCCCCCACTATAGGAAACATCCTCTCCACATCCACTCTATCAGTGTCCCCTGCTCCTGGACTCCGCCCCCACTATAGGAAATATCGTCTCCACATCCACTCTATCTGTGTCCTCTGGTCGTAGACCCCCACTATAGGAAACATCCTCTCCACATCCACTCTATCTGTGTCCTCTGGTCCTAGACACCCCCCACCATAGGAACACATCCTCTCCACATCCACTCTATCTGTGTCCTCTGGTCCTAGACCCCCACTATAGGAAACATCCTCTCCACATCCACTCTATCTCTGTCCTCTGGTCCCAGACTCCCCCACTATAGGAAACATCCTCTCCACATCCACTCTATCTGTGCCCTCTGGTCCTAGACTCCCCCACTATAGGAAACATCCGCTCCACATCCACTCTATTTGTGTCCCTCTGGTCCTAGACTCCCCCACTATAGGAAACATCCTCTCCACATCCACTCTATCTGTGTCCTCTGGTCCTAGACTCCCCCACTATAGGAAACATCCTCTCCACATACAGTCTATCTGTGCCCTCTGGTCCTAGACTCCCCCACTATAGGAAACATCTTCTCCACATCCACTCTATCTGTGCCCTCTGGTCCCAGACTCCCCCACTATAGGAAACATCCTCTCCACATCCACTCTATCTGTGCCCTCTGGTCCTAGACGCCCCCACAATAGGAAACATCCGCTCCACATCCACTCTATTTGTGTCCCTCTGGTTCTAGACTCCCCCACTATAAGAAATATCCTCTCCACATCCACTCTATCTGTGTCCACTGCTCCTAGACTCCCCCACTATAGGAAACATCCGCTCCACATCCACTCTATCTGTGTCCTCTGGTCCAAGACTCCCCCACTATAGGAAACATCCTCTCCACATCCTGTCTATCTGTGCCCTCTGGTCCTAGACTCCCCACTACAGGAAACATCTTCTCCACATCCACTCTATCTCTGCCCTCTGGTCCTAGACTCCCCCACTATAGGGAACAACCTCTCCACATCCACTCTACCTGTGTCCTCTGGTCTCAGACTCCCCGACTATAGGAAACATCTTCTCCACATCCACTCTATCTGTGCCCTCTGGTCCTAGACTCCCCCACTATAGGAAATATCCTATCCACATCCACTCTAGCTGTGTCCTCTGGTCCTAGACCCCCACTATAGGAAACATCCTCTCCACATCCACTCTATCTGTGTCCCCTGCTCCTGGACTCCGCCCCCTCTAAAGGAAACATCCTGTCCACATCCACTCTACCTGTGTCCTCTGGTCTCAGACTCCCGCACTATAGGAAACATCCTCTCCACTTCCTCTCTATCTGTGTCCTCTGGTCCTAGACTCCCCCACTACAGGAAACATCTTCTCCACATCCACTCTATCTGTGCCCTCTGGTCCTAGACTCCCCCACTATAGGAAACATCCTCTCCACATCCACTCTATCAGTGTCCCCTGCTCCTGGACTCCGCCCCCACTATAGGAAATATCGTCTCCACATCCACTCTATCTGTGTCCTCTGGTCGTAGACCCCCACTATAGGAAACATCCTCTCCACATCCACTCTATCTGTGTCCTCTGGTCCTAGACACCCCCCACCATAGGAACACATCCTCTCCACATCCACTCTATCTGTGTCCTCTGGTCCTAGACCCCACTATAGGAAACATCCTCTCCACATCCACTCTATCTCTGTCCTCTGGTCCCAGACTCCCCCACTATAGGAAACATCCTCTCCACATCCACTCTCTCTGTGCCCTCTGGTCCTAGACTCCCCCACTATAGGAAACATCCGCTCCACATCCACTCTATTTGTGTCCCTCTGGTCCTAGACTCCCCCACTATAGGAAACATCCTCTCCACATCCACTCTATCTGTGTCCTCTGGTCCTAGACTCCCCCACTATAGGAAACATCCTCTCCACATACAGTCTATCTGTGCCCTCTGGTCCTAGACTCCCCCACTATAGGAAACATCTTCTCCACATCCACTCTATCTGTGCCCTCTGGTCCCAGACTCCCCCACTATAGGAAACATCCTCTCCACATCCACTCTATCTGTGCCCTCTGGTCCTAGACTCCCCCACTATAGGAAACATCCGCTCCACATCCACTCTATTTGTGTCCCTCTGGTTCTAGACTCCCCCACTATAAGAAATATCCTCTCCACATCCACTCTATCTGTGTCCACTGCTCCTAGACTCCCCCACTATAGGAAACATCCGCTCCACATCCACTCTATCTGTGTCCTCTGGTCCAAGACTCCCCCACTATAGGAAACATCCTCTCCACATCCTGTCTATCTGTGCCCTCTGGTCCTAGACTCCCCACTACAGGAAACATCTTCTCCACATCCACTCTATCTCTGCCCTCTGGTCCTAGACTCCCCCACTATAGGGAACAACCTCTCCACATCCACTCTACCTGTGTCCTCTGGTCTCAGACTCCCCGACTATAGGAAACATCTTCTCCACATCCACTCTATCTGTGCCCTCTGGTCCTAGACTCCCCCACTATAGGAAATATCCTATCCACATCCACTCTAGCTGTGTCCTCTGGTCCTAGACCCCCACTATAGGAAACATCCTCTCCACATCCACTCTATCTGTGTCCCCTGCTCCTGGACTCCGCCCCCTCTACAGGAAACATCCTGTCCACATCCACTCTATCTGTGTCCTCTGGTCCTAGACTCCCCACTACAGGAAACATCTTCTCCACATCCACTCTATCTGTGCCCTCTGGTCCTAGACTCCCCCACTATAGGAAACATCCTCTCCACATCCTCTCTATCAGTGTCCCCTGCTCCTGTACTCCGCCCCCACTATAGGAAACATCCTCTCCACATCCACTCTATCTGTGTCCTCTGGTCCTAGACTCCCCCACTATAGGAAAAATCCTCTCCACATCCACTCTATCTGTGTCCTCTGGTCCTAGACTCCCCCACTATAGGAAACATCCTCTCCACATCCACTCTATCTGTGTCCTCTGGTCCTAGACTCCCGCACTATAGGAAACATTCCCTCCACATCCACTCTATCTGTGTCCTCTGGTCCTAGACTCCCCCACTATAGGAAACATCTTCTCCACATCCACTCTATCTGTGCCCTCTGGTCCCAGACTCCCCCACTATAGGAAACATCCTCTCCACATCCACTCTATCTGTGCCCTCTGGTCCTAGACTCCCCCACTATAGGAAACTTCCGCTCCACATCCACTCTATTTGTGTCCCTCTGGTCCTAGACTCCCCCACTATAAGAAACATCCTCTCCACATCCACTCTATCTGTGTCCACTGCTCCTAGACTCCCCCACTATAGGAAACATCCGCTCCACATCCACTCTGTCTGTGTCCTCTGGTCCTAGACTCCCCCACTATAGGAAACATCCTCTCCACATCCAGTCTATCTGTGTCCTCTGGTTCTAGACTCCCCCAATATAGGAAATATCCTCTCCACATCCACTCTATCTGTGTCCTCTGGTCCTAGACTCCCCCACTATAGGAAACATCTTCTCCACATCCACTCTATCTGTGCCCTCTGGTCCCAGACTCCCCCACTATAGGAAACATCCTCTCCACATCCACTCTATCTGTGCCCTCTGGTCCTAGACTCCCCCACTATAGGAAACATCCGCTCCACATCCACTCTATTTGTGTCCCTCTGGTTCTAGACTCCCCCACTATAAGAAATATCCTCTCCACATCCACTCTATCTGTGTCCACTGCTCCTAGACTCCCCCACTATAGGAAACATCCGCTCCACATCCACTCTATCTGTGTCCTCTGGTCCAAGACTCCCCCAGTATAGGAAACATCCTCTCCACATCCTGTCTATCTGTGCCCTCTGGTCCTAGACTCCCCACTACAGGAAACATCTTCTCCACATCCACTCTATCTCTGCCCTCTGGTCCTAGACTCCCCCACTATAGGGAACAACCTCTCCACATCCACTCTACCTGTGTCCTCTGGTCTCAGACTCCCCGACTATAGGAAACATCTTCTCCACATCCACTCTATCTGTGCCCTCTGGTCCTAGACTCCCCCACTATAGGAAATATCCTATCCACATCCACTCTAGCTGTGTCCTCTGGTCCTAGACCCCCACTATAGGAAACATCCTCTCCACATCCACTCTATCTGTGTCCCCTGCTCCTGGACTCCGCCCCCTCTACAGGAAACATCCTGTCCACATCCACTCTACCTGTGTCCTCTGGTCTCAGACTCCCGCACTATAGGAAACATCCTCTCCACTTCCTCTCTATCTGTGTCCTCTGGTCCTAGACTCCCCCACTACAGGAAACATCTTCTCCACATCCACTCTATCTGTGCCCTCTGGTCCTAGACTCCCCCACTATAGGAAACATCCTCTCCACATCCACTCTATCAGTGTCCCCTGCTCCTGGACTCCGCCCCCACTATAGGAAATATCGTCTCCACATCCACTCTATCTGTGTCCTCTGGTCGTAGACCCCCACTATAGGAAACATCCTCTCCACATCCACTCTATCTGTGTCCTCTGGTCCTAGACACCCCCCACCATAGGAACACATCCTCTCCACATCCACTCTATCTGTGTCCTCTGGTCCTAGACCCCCACTATAGGAAACATCCTCTCCACATCCACTCTATCTCTGTCCTCTGGTCCCAGACTCCCCCACTATAGGAAACATCCTCTCCACATCCACTCTATCTGTGCCCTCTGGTCCTAGACTCCCCCACTATAGGAAACATCTTCTCCACATCCACTCTATCTGTGCCCTCTGGTCCCAGACTCCCCCACTATAGGAAACATCCTCTCCACATCCACTCTATCTGTGCCCTCTGGTCCTAGACTCCCCCACTATAGGAAACATCCGCTCCACATCCACTCTATTTGTGTCCCTCTGGTTCTAGACTCCCCCACTATAAGAAATATCCTCTCCACATCCACTCTATCTGTGTCCACTGCTCCTAGACTCCCCCACTATAGGAAACATCCGCTCCACATCCACTCTATCTGTGTCCTCTGGTCCAAGACTCCCCCACTATAGGAAACATCCTCTCCACATCCTGTCTATCTGTGCCCTCTGGTCCTAGACTCCCCACTACAGGAAACATCTTCTCCACATCCACTCTATCTCTGCCCTCTGGTCCTAGACTCCCCCACTATAGGGAACAACCTCTCCACATCCACTCTACCTGTGTCCTCTGGTCTCAGACTCCCCGACTATAGGAAACATCTTCTCCACATCCACTCTATCTGTGCCCTCTGGTCCTAGACTCCCCCACTATAGGAAACATCTTCTCCACATCCACTCTATCTGTGCCCTCTGGTCCCAGACTCCCCCACTATAGGAAACATCCTCTCCACATCCACTCTATCTGTGCCCTCTGGTCCTAGACTCCCCCACTATAGGAAACATCCGCTCCACATCCACTCTATTTGTGTCCCTCTGGTTCTAGACTCCCCCACTATAAGAAATATCCTCTCCACATCCACTCTATCTGTGTCCACTGCTCCTAGACTCCCCCACTATAGGAAACATCCGCTCCACATCCACTCTATCTGTGTCCTCTGGTCCAAGACTCCCCCACTATAGGAAACATCCTCTCCACATCCTGTCTATCTGTGCCCTCTGGTCCTAGACTCCCCACTACAGGAAACATCTTCTCCACATCCACTCTATCTCTGCCCTCTGGTCCTAGACTCCCCCACTATAGGGAACAACCTCTCCACATCCACTCTACCTGTGTCCTCTGGTCTCAGACTCCCCGACTATAGGAAACATCTTCTCCACATCCACTCTATCTGTGCCCTCTGGTCCTAGACTCCCCCACTATAGGAAATATCCTATCCACATCCACTCTAGCTGTGTCCTCTGGTCCTAGACCCCCACTATAGGAAACATCCTCTCCACATCCACTCTATCTGTGTCCCCTGCTCCTGGACTCCGCCCCCTCTACAGGAAACATCCTGTCCACATCCACTCTATCTGTGTCCTCTGGTCCTAGACTCCCCACTACAGGAAACATCTTCTCCACATCCACTCTATCTGTGCCCTCTGGTCCTAGACTCCCCCACTATAGGAAACATCCTCTCCACATCCTCTCTATCAGTGTCCCCTGCTCCTGTACTCCGCCCCCACTATAGGAAACATCCTCTCCACATCCACTCTATCTGTGTCCTCTGGTCCTAGACTCCCCCACTATAGGAAACATCCTCTCCACATCCACTCTATCTGTGTCCTCTGGTCCTAGACTCCCCCACTATAGGAAACATCCTCTCCACATCCACTTTATCTGTGTCCTCTGGTCCTAGACTCCCGCACTATAGGAAACATTCCCTCCACATCCACTCTATCTGTGTCCTCTGGTCCTAGACTCCCCCACTATAGGAAACATCTTCTCCACATCCACTCTATCTGTGCCCTCTGGTCCCAGACTCCCCCACTATAGGAAACATCCTCTCCACATCCACTCTATCTGTGCCCTCTGGTCCTAGACTCCCCCACTATAGGAAACTTCCGCTCCACATCCACTCTATTTGTGTCCCTCTGGTCCTAGACTCCCCCACTATAAGAAACATCCTCTCCACATCCACTCTATCTGTGTCCACTGCTCCTAGACTCCCCCACTATAGGAAACATCCGCTCCACATCCACTCTGTCTGTGTCCTCTGGTCCTAGACTCCCCCACTATAGGAAACATCCTCTCCACATCCAGTCTATCTGTGTCCTCTGGTTCTAGACTCCCCCAATATAGGAAATATCCTCTCCACATCCACTCTATCTGTGTCCTCTGGTCCTAGACTCCCCCACTATACGGAACAACCTCTCCACATCCACTCTACCTGTGTCCTCTGGTCTCAGACTCCCCCACTATAGGAAACATCCACTCTATCTGTGTCCTCTGGTCTCAGACTCCCCCACTATAGGAAACATCCTCTCTATCTGTGTCCTCTGGTCCTAGACACCCCCCACCATAGGAACACATCCTCTCCACATCCACTCTATCTGTGTCCTCTGGTCCTAGACCCCCACTATAGGAAACATCCTCTCCACATCCACTCTATCTGTGTCCTCTGGTCCCAGACTCCCCCACTATAGGAAACATCCTCTCCACATCCACTCTATCTGTGTCCTCTGGTCCTAGACTCCCCCACTATAGGAAACATCCTCTCCACATCCAGTCTATCTGTGCCCTCTGGTCCTAGACTCCCCCACTATAGGAAACATCTTCTCCACATCCACTCTATCTGTGCCCTCTGGTCCCAGACTCCCCCACTATAGGAAACATCCTCTCCACATCCACTCTATCTGTGCCCTCTGGTCCTAGACTCCCCCACTATAGGAAACATCCGCTCCACATCCACTCTATTTGTGTCCCTCTGGTTCTAGACTCCCCCACTATAAGAAATATCCTCTCCACATCCACTCTATCTGTGTGCACTGCTCCTAGACTCCCCCACTATAGGAAACATCCGCTCCACATCCACTCTATCTGTGTCCTCTGGTCCAAGACTCCCCCACTATAGGAAACATCCTCTCCACATCCTGTCTATCTGTGCCCTCTGGTCCTAGACTCCCCACTACAGGAAACATCTTCTCCACATCCACTCTATCTCTGCCCTCTGGTCCTAGACTCCCCCACTATAGGGAACAACCTCTCCACATCCACTCTACCTGTGTCCTCTGGTCTCAGACTCCCCGACTATAGGAAACATCTTCTCCACATCCACTCTATCTGTGCCCTCTGGTCCTAGACTCCCCCACTATAGGAAATATCCTATCCACATCCACTCTAGCTGTGTCCTCTGGTCCTAGACCCCCACTATAGGAAACATCCTCTCCACATCCACTCTATCTGTGTCCCCTGCTCCTGGACTCCGCCCCCTCTACAGGAAACATCCTGTCCACATCCACTCTATCTGTGTCCTCTGGTCCTAGACTCCCCACTACAGGAAACATCTTCTCCACATCCACTCTATCTGTGCCCTCTGGTCCTAGACTCCCCCACTATAGGAAACATCCTCTCCACATCCTCTCTATCAGTGTCCCCTGCTCCTGTACTCCGCCCCCACTATAGGAAACATCCTCTCCACATCCACTCTATCTGTGTCCTCTGGTCCTAGACTCCCCCACTATAGGAAACATCCTCTCCACATCCACTCTATCTGTGTCCTCTGGTCCTAGACTCCCCCACTATAGGAAACATCCTCTCCACATCCACTCTATCTGTGTCCTCTGGTCCTAGACTCCCGCACTATAGGAAACATTCCCTCCACATCCACTCTATCTGTGTCCTCTGGTCCTAGACTCCCCCACTATAGGAAACATCTTCTCCACATCCACTCTATCTGTGCCCTCTGGTCCCAGACTCCCCCACTATAGGAAACATCCTCTCCACATCCACTCTATCTGTGCCCTCTGGTCCTTGACTCCCCCACTATAGGAAACATCCGCTCCACATCCACTCTATTTGTGTCCCTCTGGTCCTAGACTCCCCCACTATAAGAAACATCCTCTCCACATCCACTCTATCTGTGTCCACTGCTCCTAGACTCCCCCACTATAGGAAACATCCGCTCCACATCCACTCTGTCTGTGTCCTCTGGTCCTAGACTCCCCCACTATAGGAAACATCCTCTCCACATCCAGTCTATCTGTGTCCTCTGGTCCTAGACTCCCCCACTATACGGAACAACCTCTCCACATCCACTCTACCTGTGTCCTCTGGTCTCAGACTCCCCCACTATAGGAAACATCCTCTCTATCTGTGTCCTCTGGCCCTAGACTCCCACACTATAGGGAACAACCTCTCCACATCCACTCTATCTGTGTCCTCTGGTCTCAGACTCCCCCACTATAGGAAACATCCTCTCTATCTGTGTCCTCTGGTCCCAGACTCCCCCACTATAGGGAACAACCTCTCCACATCCACTCTATCTGTGTCCTTTGGTCCTAGACTCCGCCACTATAGGAAACATCTTCTCCACATCCACTCTATCTGTGCCCTCTGGTCCCAGACTCCCCCAGTATAGGAAACATCCTCTCCACATCCACTCTATCTGTGCCCTCTGGTCCTAGACTCCCCCACTATAAGAAACATCCTCTCCACATCCACTCTATCTGTGTCCACTGCTCCTAGACTCCCCCACTATAGGAAACATCCGCTCCACATCCACTCTATCTGTGTCCTCTGGTCCTAGACTCCCCCACTATAGGAAACATCCGCTCCACATCCACTCTATTTGTGTCCCTCTGGTCCTAGACTCCCCCACTATAAGAAACATCCTCTCCACATCCACTCTATCTGTGTCCACTGCTCCTAGACTCCCCCACTATAGGAAACATCCGCTCCACATCCACTCTATCTGTGTCCTCTGGTCCTAGACTCCCCCACTATAGGAAACATCCTCTCCACATCCAGTCTATCTGTGTCCTCTGGTCCTAGACTCCCCCACTATAGGAAACATCCTCTCCACATCCACTCTATCTGTGCCCTCTGGTCCTAGACTCCCCCAGTATAGGAAACATCCTCTCCACATCCACTCTATCTGTGCCCTCTGGTCCTAGACTCCCCCACTATAAGAAACATCCTCTCCACATCCACTCTATCTGTGTCCACTGCTCCTAGACTCCCCCACTATAGGAAACATCCGCTCCACATCCACTCTATCTGTGTCCTCTGGTCCTAGACTCCCCCACTATAGGAAACATCCGCTCCACATCCACTCTATTTGTGTCCCTCTGGTCCTAGACTCCCCCACTATAAGAAACATCCTCTCCACATCCACTCTATCTGTGTCCACTGCTCCTAGACTCCCCCACTATAGGAAACATCCGCTCCACATCCACTCTATCTGTGTCCTCTGGTCCTAGACTCCCCCACTATAGGAAACATCCTCTCCACATCCACTCTATCTGTGTCCCCTGCTCCTGGACTCCGCCCCCTCTACAGGAAACATCCTGTCCACATCCACTCTATCTGTGTCCTCTGGTCCTAGACTCCCCACTACAGGAAACATCTTCTCCACATCCACTCTATCTGTGCCCTCTGGTCCTAGACTCCCCCACTATAGGAAACATCCTCTCCACATCCTCTCTATCAGTGTCCCCTGCTCCTGTACTCCGCCCCCACTATAGGAAACATCCTCTCCACATCCACTCTATCTGTGTCCTCTGGTCCTAGACTCCCCCACTATAGGAAACATCCTCTCCACATCCACTCTATCTGTGTCCTCTGGTCCTAGACTCCCCCACTATAGGAAACATCCTCTCCACATCCACTCTATCTGTGTCCTCTGGTCCTAGACTCCCGCACTATAGGAAACATTCCCTCCACATCCACTCTATCTGTGTCCTCTGGTCCTAGACTCCCCCACTATAGGAAACATCTTCTCCACATCCACTCTATCTGTGCCCTCTGGTCCCAGACTCCCCCACTATAGGAAACATCCTCTCCACATCCACTCTATCTGTGCCCTCTGGTCCTTGACTCCCACACTATAGGAAACATCCGCTCCACATCCACTCTATTTGTGTCCCTCTGGTCCTAGACTCCCCCACTATAAGAAACATCCTCTCCACATCCACTCTATCTGTGTCCACTGCTCCTAGACTCCCCCACTATAGGAAACATCCGCTCCACATCCACTCTGTCTGTGTCCTCTGGTCCTAGACTCCCCCACTATAGGAAACATCCTCTCCACATCCAGTCTATCTGTGTCCTCTGGTCCTAGACTCCCCCACTATACGGAACAACCTCTCCACATCCACTCTACCTGTGTCCTCTGGTCTCAGACTCCCCCACTATAGGAAACATCCTCTCTATCTGTGTCCTCTGGCCCTAGACTCCCACACTATAGGGAACCACCTCTCCACATCCACTCTATCTGTGTCCTCTGGTCTCAGACTCCCCCACTATAGGAAACATCCTCTCTATCTGTGTCCTCTGGTCCCAGACTCCCCCACTATAGGGAACAACCTCTCCACATCCACTCTATCTGTGTCCTTTGGTCCTAGACTCCGCCACTATAGGAAACATCTTCTCCACATCCACTCTATCTGTGCCCTCTTGGTCCCAGACTCCCCCCAGTATAGGAAACATCCTCTCCACAATCCACTCTATCTGTGCCTCTGGTCCTAGACTCCCCCACTATAGAAACATCCTCTCCACATCCACTCTATCTGTGTCCACTGCTCCTAGACTCCCCCACTATAGGAAACATCCGCTCCACATCCACTCTATCTGTGTCCTCTGGTCCTAGACTCCCCCACTATAGGAAACATCCGCTCCACATCCACTCTATTTGTGTCCCTCTGGTCCTAGACTCCTCCCACTATAAGAAACATCCTCTCCACATCCACTCTATCTGTGTCCACTGCTCCTAGACTCCCCCACTATAGGAAACATCCGCTCCACATCCACTCTATCTGTGTCCTCTGGTACCTAGACAACCCCCACTATAGGAAATATCCTATCCACATCCACTCTAGCTGTGTCCTCTGTCCCTAGACCCCCACTATAGGAAACATCCTCTCCACATCCACTCTATCTGTGTCCCCTGCTCCTGGACTCCGCCCCCTCTACAGGAAACATCCTTGTCCACATCCACTCTATCTGTGTCCTCTGGTCCTAGACTCCCCACTACAGGAAACATCTTCTCCACATCCACACTATCTGTGCCCTCTGGTCCTAGACTCCCCCACTATAGGAAACATCCTCTCCACATCCTCTCTATCTGTGGTCCCCTGCTCCTGTACTCCGCCCCCACTATAGGAAACATCCTCTCCACATCCACTCTATCTGTGTCCTCTGGTCCTAGACTCCCCACTATAGGAAACATCCTCTCCACATCCACTCTATCTGTGTCCTCTGGTCCTAGACCTCCCCCACTATAGGAAACATCCTCTCCACATCCACTCTATCTGTGTCCTCTGGTCCTAGACTCCCGCACTATAGGAAACATTCCTCCACATCCCACTCTATCTGTGTCCTCTGGTCCTAGACTCCCCCACTATAGGAAACATCTTCTCCACATCCACTCTATCTGTGCCCTCTGGTCCCAGACTCCCCACTATAGGAAACATCCTCTCCACATCCACTCTATCTGTGCCCTCTGGTCCTTGACTCCCCCACTATAGGAAACATCCGCTCCACATCCACTCTATTTGTGTCCCTCTGGTCCTAGACTCCCCCACTATAAGAAACATCCTCTCCACATCCATCTCTATCTGTGTCCACTGCTCCTAGACTCCCCCACTATAGGAAACATCCGCTCCACATCCACTCTGTCTGTGTCCTCTGGTCCTAGACTCCCCCACTATAGGAAACATCCTCTCCACATCCAGTCTATCTTGTGTCCTCTGGTCCTAGACTCCCCCACTATACGGAACAACCTCTCCACATCCACTCTACCTGTGTCCTCTGGGTCTCAGACTCCCCCACTATAGGAATCATCCTCTCTATCTGTGTCCTCTGGCCTAGACTCCCACACTATAGGGAACAACCTCTCCACATCCACTCTATCTGTGTCCTCTGGTCTCAGACTCCCCCACTATAGGAAACATCCTCTCTATCTGTGTCCTCTGGTCCCAGACTCCCCCACTATAGGGAACAACCTCTCCACATCCACTCTATCTGTGTCCTTTGGTCCTAGACTCCGCCACTATAGGAAACATCTTCTCCACATCCACTCTATCTGTGCCCTCTGGTCCCAGACTCCCCAGTATAGGAAACATCCTCTCCACATCCACTCTATCTGTGCCCTCTGGTCCTAGACTCCCCCACTATAAGAAACATCCTCTCCACATCCACTCTATCTGTGTCCACTGCTCCTAGACTCCCCCACTATAGGAAACATCCGCTCCACATCCACTCTATCTGTGTCCTCTGGTCCTAGACTCCCCCACTATAGGAAACATCCGCTCCACATCCACTCTATTTGTGTCCCTCTGGTCCTAGACTCCCCCACTATAAGAAACATCCTCTCCACATCCACTCTATCTGTGTCCCACTGCTCCTAGACTCCCCCACTATAGGAAACATCCGCTCCACATCCACTCTATCTGTGTCCTCTGGTCCTAGACTCCCCCACTATAGGAAACATCCTCTCCACATCCAGTCTATCTGTGTCCTCTGGTCCTAGACTCCCCCACTATAGGAAACATCCTCTCCACATACACTCTATCTGTGTCCTCTGGTCCTAGACACCCCCACTATAGGAAACATCTTCTCCACATCCACTCTATCTGTGCCCTCTGGTCCTAGACTCCCAAACTATAAGAAACATCCTCTCCACATCCACTCTATCTGTGTCCACTGCTCCTAGACTCCCCCACTATAGGAAACATCCGCTCCACATCCACTCTATCTGTTGTCCTCTGGTCCTAGACTCCCCCACTATAGGAAACATCCTCTCCACATCCAGTCTATCTGTGTCCCTCTGGTCCTAGACTCCCCCACTATATGAAACATCCTCTCCACATCCAGTCTATCTGTGCCCTCTGGTCCTAGTCTCCTCCACTATAGGAAACATCTTCTCCACATCCACTCTATCTGTGCCCTCTGGTCCCAGACTCCCCCACTATAGGAAACATCCTCTCCACATCCACTCTATCTGTGGTCCTAGACTCCCCCATTATAGGAAACATCCGCTCCACATCCACTCTATTTGTGTCCCTCTGGTCCTAGACTCCCCCACTATAGGAAACATCCTCTCCACATCCAAGTCTAATCTGTGTCCTCTGGTCCTAGACTCCCCCACTATAGGAAACATCCTCTCCACATCCACTCTATCTGTGTCCTCTGGTCCTAGACTCCCCCAATATAGGAAACATACCTCTCCACATCCAGTCTATCTGTGCCTCTGGTCCTAGACTCCCCCACTATAGGAAACATCTTCTCCACATCCACTCTATCTGTGCCCTCTGGTCCAGACTCCCCCAGTATAGGAAACATCCTCTCCACATCCACTCTATCAGTGCCCTCTGGTCCTATACTCCCCCACTATAGGAAACATCCGCTCCACATCCACTCTATTTGTGTCCCTCTGGTCCTAGACTCCCCCCACTATAAGAAACATCCTCTCCACATCCACTCTATCTGTGTCCACTGCTCCTAGACTCCTCCACTATAGGAAACATCCGCTCCACATCCACTCTATTTGTGTCCTCTGGTCCAAGACTCCCCACTACAGGAAACATCTTCTCCACATCTACTCTATCTGTGCCCTCTGGTCCTAGACTCCCCACTATAGGAAACATCCTCTCCACATCCACTCTACCTGTGTCCTCTGCTCCTAGACTCCCCACTATAGGAAACATCCTCTCCACATCCACTCTATCTGTGTCCTCTGGTCCTAGACTCCCCCACTATAGGAAACATCCTCTCCACATCCAGTCCTATCTGTGTCCTCTGGTTCTAGAATCCCCCACTATAGGAAATATCCTCTCCACATCCACTCTATCTGTGTACTCTGGTCCTAGACTCCCCCACTATACGGAACAACCTCTCCACATCCACTCTACCTGTTGTCCTCTGGTCTCAGACTCCCCCCACTATAGGGAAACATCCTCTCTATCTGTGTCCTTTGGTCCTAGACTCCCCCCACGATAGGGAACAACCTCTCCACATCCACTCTTATCTGTGTCCTCTGGTCCTAGACTCCCCCACTATAGGAAACATCTTCTCCACATCCCACTCTATCTGTGCCCTCTGTCCCAGAATCCCCCACTATAGGAAACATCCTCTCCACAATCCACTCTATCTGTGCCCTCTGGTCCTAGACTCCCCCACTATAGGAAACATCCGCTCCACATCCACTGTATCTGTGTCACTGCTCCTAGACTCCCCACTATAGGAAACATCCGCTCACATCCACTCTGTCTGTGCCCTCTGGTCCTAGACTCCCCCACTATAGGAAACATCCGCTCCACATCCACTCTATCTGTGTCCTCTGGTCCTAGACTCCCCCACTATAGGAAACATCCGCTCCACATCCACTCTATTTGTGTCCCTCTGGTCCTAGACTCCCCCACTATAAGAAACATCCTCTCCACATCCACTCTATCTGTGTCCACTGCTCCTAGACTCCCCCACTATAGGAAACATCCGCTCCACATCCACTCTATCTGTGTCCTCTGGTCCTAGACTCCCCCACTATAGGAAACATCCTCTCCACATCCAGTCTATCTGTGTCCTCTGGTCCTAGACTCCCCCACTATAGGAAACATCCTCTCCACATCCACTCTATCTGTGTCTCTGGTCCTAGACTCCCCCACTATAGGAAACATCCTCTCCACATCCAGTCTATCTGTGCCCTCTGGTCCTCGA